>NC_133331.1:159362305-159457305 GCF_042186555.1 Aquarana catesbeiana | reverse complement strand
ATCATGTACTGATCTTTCACAATGATTAGCAACATTTATTTCTTGTTCCCAATGAGTGACACATTGACAGTTGATCTGGTGTCTCCATTTTTGTATATTTCACTTGGGAAGTTTCCTGGTTCTACTCATGAGTTGTATGATGAGAGATCCCAGCACCTATGTTACTACTTTCAGCTCCTTTGGGCTAATTAGCCCTGATGACAAGCACACATAGCGGAAATTGTTATTTTCTTCAATTACCTGAAATGAAAGACATTACTCATTACAATTGCATAGTTTTGACCACATCTTTCAAGCAGAATTCAGGGCATTAGAAAAGACAGTAAAGAAAAAATCCGGTAGTGAAACAGCTGATAAAAGTCAATTAAAAATCTTGTGTGACTCATCACTTTCTAAAGTAAGGTCATGTGATTCTGCTGAATTACTTCCAATTTAAAAAGCAAGAGGGATCACTGCAGTTAACCACTTCAGCCCCGGAAGGATTTACCCCCTTCCTGACCAGAGCGCTTTTTACAATTTGGCACTGCGGCGCTTTAACTACTAATTGCGCGGTCATGCAATGCTGTACCCAAACGAAATTTGCGTCCTTTTCTTCCCACAAATAGAGCTTTCTTTTGATGGTATTTGATCACCTCTGCGATTTTTAATTTTTTAGAAAAAAAAAAATGATATTTTCTACTTTTTGTTATAAAAAAAAAAAAATCCAATAAACTCAATTTTAGTCATACATTTAAGCCAAAATGTATTCGGCCACATGTCTTTGGTAAAAAAAAATGTCAATAAGCATATATTTATTGGTTTGCGCAAAAGTTAGTGTCTACAAACTAGGGTACATTTTCTGGAATTTACACAGTTTTTAGTTTATGACTGCCTATGTCATTTCTTGAGGTGCTAAAATGGCAGGGCAGTACAAACCCCCCCCAAATGACCCCATTTTGGAAAGTAGACACCCCAAGGAAATTGCTGAGAGGCATGTTGGGCACATTGAATATTAATTTTTTTGTCCCAAGTGATTGAATAATGACAAAAAAAAAAAAATTTACAAAAAGTTGTCACTAAATGATATATTGCTCACACAGGCCATGGGCATATGTAGAATTGCACCCCAAAATACATTTAGCTGCTTCTCCTGAGTACGGGGATACCACATGTGTGGGACTTTTTGGGAGCCTAGCCGTGTACAGGGCCCCGAAAACCAATCACCGCCTTCAGGATTTCTAAGGGCGTAAATTTTTGATTTCACTCCTCACTACCTATAACAGTTTTGAAGGCCATAAAATGCCCAGATGGCATGACCCCATTTTGGAAAGTAGACACCCCAAGCTATTTGCTGAGAGGCATGGTGAGTATTTTGCAGCTCTCATTTGTTTTTGAAAATGAAGAAAGACAAGAAAAAACATTTTTTTTTTTTTTTCAAAACTTTGTGAAAAAAAAGTGAGGTCTGCAAAATACTCACTATACCTCTCAGCAAATAGCTTGGGGTGTCTACTTCCCAAAATAGGGTCATTTGGGGAGTTTTGTGCCACCTGGGCATTTTATGGCCTCCGAAACTGTGATAGTCAGTGAAGAGTGAAATCAAAAATTTACGCCCTTAGAAAGCCTGAAGGCGGTGCTTGGTTTTCAGGGTCCCGTACGCGGCTAGGCTCCCAAAAAGTCTCACACATGTGGTATCCCCGTACTCAGGAGAAGCAACAGAATGTATTTTGGGGTGTAATTTCACATATTCCCATGGCATGTTTGAGCGCATTTAGTGACAACTTTGTGCAAAAAAAAAAAAAAAAAAAATTGTCTTTTTCCCGCAACTTGTGTCACAATATAAAATATTCTATGGACTCGACATGCCTCTCAGCAAATAGCTTGGGGTGTCTACTTTCCAAAATGGGGTCATTTGGGGGGGATTTGAACTGTCCTGGCATTTTATGCACAACATTTAGAAGCTTATGTCACACATCACCCACTCTTCTAACCACTTGAAGACAAAGCCCTTTCTGACACTTTTTGTTTACATGAAAAAATTATTTTTTTTTTGCAAGAAATTACTTTGAACCCCCAAACATTATATATTTTTTTTAAAAGCAAATGCCCTACAGATTAAAATGATGGGTGTTTCTATTTTTTTTTACACAGTATTTGCGCAGCGATTTTTTTCAAACGCATTTTTTGGGGAAAAAACAAACTTTTTTTAATTTTAATGCATTAAAACACACTATATTGCCTAAATGTTTGATGAAATAAAAAAGATGATCTTAGGTCTAGTACATGGATACCAAACATGACATGCTTTAAAATTGCGCACAAACTTGCAGTGGCGACAAACTAAATACATTTTTAAAAGCCTTTACAGGTTACCACTTTAGATTTACAGAGGAGGTCTACTGCTAAAATTACTGCCCTCGATCTGACCTTCGCTGTGATACCTCACATGCATGGTGCAATTGCTGTTTACATTTGACGCCAGACCGACGCTTGCGTTCGCCTTTGCGCGAGAGCAGGGGGGGGACAGGGGTGCTTTTTCTTTTATTATTTTTTTGCTTTTTTATCTTACTGTCAAACTTTTTTTTTTTTTTTTTTAATTTTTATTGTTATCTCAGGAAATGTAAATATCCCCTATGGTAGTGACAGGTACTCCTTCCTTGTTGATGTTTGGAGCCACTCTGGTCTCTGATCAGCTCTATGGTCAGCTGGCTGAATCACCGGCTGCATTCTCAGGTTCCCTGTTGGGACAGTAGAGCCAGAGAAAAACATGGAAGACGGGGGGGGGGGGGCATTCCCTCCCACTGCTTGTAAAAGCAGTCTAGAGGCTAATTAGCCGTTGGGACTGCTTTTACATGAAAGCCGACCGCTGGCTGAAAAGAATGATACCAAGATGATACCTAAACCTGCAGGCATCATTCTGGTATAACCACATACCAGTACGTTGCTGGTCCTTGTTGGGCATATATTGTAAACTTTTTGTTTTTTTTCCATGCAGCCTGTGGGCTGAACAAAAAAAGAGATTGATCGGTGGGTATGCCCACCATTAGAATATCTCCCTTCATCCACCCACTTCTAATGATGGGGTGCTGCCTGCATGTATAACCCATTCAAGCCGGTACGGTCAGCGTGAAGGGGTTAAGGTATGCTTTTTTTTTTTTTTTTTTTTTTTTTTTTAAGGACAACTGTACCTTCTTCCTCAATTAAGCAATTTTGTATTTTTTTTTGCTATATAATAAATATTCCCTTTTTTGCTTTTTTTTAAACAAAAAAAAAAGTTTTCTCAGTTTAGGCCGATATGTATTCTTCTACATATTTTTGGTAAAAAACTCGCAATAAGCGTATATTGATTGGTTTGCGCAAATGTTATAGCGTCTACGAAATAGGGGATAGACTTATAGCATTTTTATTATTTATTTATTTTTTTAAACTAGTAATGGCGGCGATCTGCGATTTTTATCGTGACTGCGACGTTATGGTGGACACATCGAACAATTTTGACACATTTTTGGGACCATTGGCATTAATACAGCGATTAGTGCTATAAAAATGCATTAATTACTGTAAAAATGTCACTGGCAGTGAAGGGGTTAACACTAGGGGTGATCAAGGGGTTAACTGTGTTCCCTGGGAGGTGATTCTAACTGAAGGGGGAGGGGACTGACTAGAGGAAGTGACAGATCGTGGTTCCTAGCTAATAGGAACAGACGATCTGTCATTCCTCTCAGAACAGGGATTTGTGTGTTTACACACACTTGCCTGTTCTGTCCCACGTGCTCGCGATCACTCGTGGCCGGCGGTCATCACGACCGTCAGCCGTGAGCATCAGAAACCTCGTTGTGCAGGGGGTGCACGTGCCTGCTATCCCGACCCCGCGAGCCGACGTATTGCTACGACGGCTCACGCAGGGGAGCCAACCTGCCGCAGTATAACTGCGGCGGCTGGCCGGGAAGCAGTTAAAATACATTTTTAATAAAAAAAAAAAGCCACACTGTAAGGGGTCGGGAAGGTTATTTTTAATGAGGTAGGAGATAAGACGGTTGTAGATTAAGCGTTCTAGTTTAGAGGTGAATGGGTGCAATAAGATGAGTCTTAAAGTGGTGGTCCAGCCAAAATTACACTTTTTTAAATAAAAATACCCCTATAATACACAAGCTTAATGTATTCTAGTAAAGTTAGTCTGTAAGGTCTGTTTTGTTAGTTTATAGCAGTAGTTTGTTATTTTATAAACTTACAGCAGGCCGTGGCCATCTTAAGTGTGGGCATCTGAAGCCAGACTGTATTTCTTCCTGGATCTCATCCTTGCAGATCTCGCACATGCTCAGTGCAGCACAAGCAGTGTAATAGGTTTCAGGTCAGGTTTCCATAGCAACGGCAGTGTCAGAGGAAGTTGCCACCCCTTCCCAGAAGGCATTGCAAACAGGAAATGATGCGATGGGCCACAGCCAGGGAGGAGGAAGTGAAAAATGAACACAGCAGATATACAGTAGGTGCTGAGAAAAAAAATTTAAAAATACCCAATTCGTTTACAGTGCACAGTTTAGTGAGGGAAGGGGAGAGGAAGGTAACATTAGAGAGTAAGACATTAAAGATGTGAGTGAGGGAGCATAGAATAGGAGGATGACCGTAGTAGTTGTGAGGGAACAGGATCCAGGGAACAATTTGGTTAGGTGGGCATCTGAGGGAAGATTTGTAACCTTTTCAGTAGTAGCCAATTCTAAAGTGGAGCGTGTTGACTGTGCTGTTAGACAAGGTATGTTGAGTGAGGGAACTCGGTGAAGGTGTCCTCATGTATTGCATCAATCTTGTCTTTTGAAGTGATTGCCAGTCTCTTGGGCAGTGAGTGAGTTAGTGGGTAGAAGGGCCAGGGGACAAAGCAGCAAGTTAAAGGTAGAAAAGAGCTGACTGGAACTGGATGACAATATATTAAGAGAGACAAAGTAGGTTTGTTTGGCAGCATGGAAGCAGGAATTGTATTTTAGGAGAGCAGATTTGTATAGGGTGAAGTCCTGCAGGGATTTGGTTTATGCCACAGTCGTTCAAGAGCACGGCAATGTCTCTTTAGATTTCTGATGTCGGTTTGCCAGGGTTGTAATAGGGCTGGGAGATTTTCTTTAAAAAAAAAAAAAAAATCTTCGATTCTCTTAAAAAAACTCGATTCATGATTCGAATCGAGGTGTGTGTTTTTTTTAAATATTTTTTTTTTTTTTTTTTTGGACACCGCGCCAGTCCTGAGGCGCTGCGGGGCATGAGGTTTTTAGGCGAGGCCGCGGCTTCGGCCTAGTCCGCAGCGTCCGGCCTCGCGGACTAGGCCGAAGCCACGGCCTCACCTAAAAGCTACTGCCCACAGCTCCTCAGGACCAGCACGGTGTCAGCGGCGGGCCTGGAGAGCTGCAGGCAGGAGTTTTCAGGCGAGGCCGCGGCTAAAAACTGATGCCCGCAGCGCCTCAGGACCGGCGCGGTGAAAAAAAAAATCTAAAAAAAATCAATTTGCTTAAATTTTGAATCGAATTGACCTCTCAACTCGATTCAAGATTTCAATCGATTTTTTTCCCCAGCCCTAGGTTGTAACGGTCGGGGCCTAATTCTGTGTGTAGCTAGTGGAGCAAATGCATCCAGTGAGTACGAGAGTGAACTGTTGTAGACAGAAGTGAACAGGACAGGGGAGAGATTGGCAGAGGTGGTCCGTAGCGGAATAGAGAAGAAAAGGGTTAAAGTGGCAAAGGTTTCTGCAAGTAATCATTTCCTTGGAGGGATAGGTGGTTGGAGACAAGGATAATGTGAAACTGATGAGGTTGTAATCCGAGAGAGGAAAGGGGATGAAAGGTGAGGTTGCCATGAGTGCAGCAATGGGAAAATACAAGGTCGATGGTATTGCCATTGGAGTGAGTGGAAGTGTGTGTCCGTTGTGTTAGGTCAAAAGAGGGATAAAACGGGCAGTGAGGAGGCGTCGCATAGCTTCCTCACCTCCTGTCATTGGCCACCGAAGCACGATATGAATGTGGATCGGGCTTCAGAGGCAAGGGAGCTTTAGGTGTGTGTGTGTGTGTGTGTTTTATTTTTTACAGGTACAGTTTTTTTTTTTTTTTTCTTTTTCTATTTTACATTTTTTTTGGGGGGTGGGGCTTTGCAGAGACATCTGGGGTCTAAACAAACTTCTAATTTGTCTCTTTTGAGAAAGAGAGACTAAAGACCGCCTCTTTCTCTGCAGCCTGAGCTGCACTGTAGATGTATGGATAGGAATCTGCATATGTAGGGGGCAGGGTCATCTGGTGATGTCAGCGTGACCCCATCCTTTTTGTTTACTTATGATGTCATTGATCATTTGTGGACATATCCATATATGGCTCGACTTCAGTACAACCAGCCTGTCCATAGATGGATCGAAAGTCAAGTGATTCAGCAGGAGCCGGACTAAATTCAATCCATTCATGGCCAGCTTTAACAGTTGGGAGGACTTCGTTCTAAGGTAAGTATTTAATAATATGCCAGTATGCGATGCATACTAGCACATTATGCCATTGTCTTGCAGGTTTTTTTTTTTTTTTCTCTCATCGGTTTACATCCATTTTTAAGACTGCTGCTTTCTAGTTTATCATTACTATCCCTTGGGTCAGCCTTACTACTACCATAGTGAGCTTCCTGCACAAAAGTCATAATGCTTCTGTGTGGCTTTGGAAAATCCTAGGATATGTAAATCATAAGGTGGTTACAAAATCCTCTTCACTCATTTTGGAAATCCTTATGGTAGCTAAAACTGGTATAGTAGATGCATTGAACTACTTACCTGTCGGAGTGCAGTTTTGGAATGCTGTTATTTATGGCCACCCAAAAATAGACCATGAGACAAAATTTGTGAGATACATTTATTTTTATTATACATATTCTAATTTTTTATTCTGTGTTATTGGGTTATTTGCCCAAATAAGACAAAACAATAGGCTTTCTTTAAGACTGGGTCCCCCATCCCCCTGCAACACCCCTTTCAGCCACTGGTAACATTCAGGTTTGAAGGAGCTTGTGACTTGACCCTTTAAAAGCACCCTCACTTGGTGATTAGCCCCGTACTGTCACATGGGTCAGGGAGAGTGTTCTTGGCTCTAACTAGAGTGACTTGGAGTTTCTCCTGGCTCCGACCGCTGAATGAAGCAAAGGCATATGGGATTTTGCAAGCCGTTTCCCCTATGATGGAACACACTACAGCTGCTGTATGATTTCTTGATCTAGCCATATACCTTACAATTTTAATTTGCAATTTCTTTTCAACCTTCTAACAAAACTACATAGTAGATGCCCTACAAAAGCAATGCACTCAATTTGAATCTAGTCAGGTTAGATATAGAGAGAAATAATGTAATCTTCATTGCTCAACATTTTGATGGATTTTTTGTTGTGGCTATACCAATAGAACAGTGTTTTTCAAAATAACCAAGGCACTTCAACGAGAAGTTTTTATTTTGTAGAAAACACAATGATCAAAATTAGGAATACTGCAATGACTGTAGCATGGAGAAAATTTACAACAAACATTTCTGAAGGTTACAACAATTAGGAAATGTACACACCCTTGCTTTGACTTGAGCACATCTGCAGCCACAGGACATCACTAGTCTCTCACACTGCTCTGGTGTGATTTTGTTCCACTCTTCTTCCAGTCTCCTCCCCATTCGGTGACTGTAGTCAGGACTCTGGGCTGACCATTTCATTTTTTTCAATGTTTTCAGCTTCAAGGAACTGCTTTTACCTGTTTTGCTGTGTGACAGTGGGCATGGTTATGCATGAAATATGCTGGCTGATCGGGTGATGAACGCAGGGAAGGAACTGCATGTTGTCGAAGAAGGTTCTGATAAACATTTGCATTCACTCTGCCATGTAGCTGTATAAGAGGCCCAACTCTTGTTGCAGAAAACATCCCCCCCCCCCCCCCCCCCCCTCCACCTTTCACTGACTGCTTCACACACTTTGGGTTCAGTCTTTCCCCAGTTTGACAACAAACCTAATGTTTCCCATCGGACCCAAATGAATTCAACTTGCTTTCATTGCTAAAGCGAACTTTGGACAAGTTCTCCTCTGTCCAGACAACATGCTCCTCAGCAAAGGTTAGTCTAGCCTTTTTGATTCTTTCTGCTATGAGAGGTTTGGTCACTGCAGAGTTTGATTTCAGTCCAGATTATCTTAAAGGGCGAGACACTGTATGACAAGACAGATCCTTGCTCCGTTCATAGTTGAATTGGCAAGCAATCGCAGCTGCAGTGTTGAACTGATTGCCCATTGAGATTCCCTGCATTATCTTGTCCTCTTGCATTTGTCTTTCGTGGACGACCAGCTTTTTGGAGGAATGCAATATTTTAGAAATCAGATTTGGAACGACAAACTTCTCTTGCTGTGACTGAAAGGGTAATCCCTTTGGCCTTCATCTGGACAACCTGCTGCTGAAGGGTGTTTCAGTCACTTTAGAACAGCTCACCATCTTGCAAAGTCAGTGAGAATTGGAAAGCTGCCAATTAAATAGGGCTTGTCAGATAAAGAAACTAGCACAAGGTGCCAGATTAACACCAATAACTGGGAGGTATCTGAAAGTGTTCTCTAATTTTGATCAATGTTCTTTTTCAAATCTCATTGAAGTTTTTTATTCTGTGCTTCAAAATATATGTAACTTGTGAAATATGCTTAACAAAACTGTTCTTTTACTCCTGTTTAGATAATTAGATTTCAAATAGGACTAAGCAGTGACCTTGACATTTAGGAAATTGTAGGTTCTCTAATGATGATCGTGTGTGTGTGTGTGTGTGTGCATATAGATAGTTATTATAGGTTGTGTCAAAATAAATATTCAGGTATAGCTGATTACACTAGCCTTTTTTTCGTTGCTAAAGCCTCATTAGTGACATAACATATTTTTGTTCACAGAATTGTTTTCTTTATTTTATTTAGGGCTTCCAAAATGGTGGACAGAAATATCTACATCGTTCAGGGTGAAATCAGCACTATTGTTGGTGCCATAAAACGCAATGCACGATGGAGCATGCACACTCCTTTGGTAAGACCTACATATAGTTATTATTACCTTAAGTGTATCTTTGATTTAAGCAGACTTAAACTGTGAACCGACTCCTACATATATTGTATTCTCATTCTCCAAAAGATGTCTTGCCATCCCCTTAAGCTCATTTGATAAAGACAAATTGGTGGTTAGTGAATGGGTGTCCCACAAGTCACTGTATGGACATATGTTGGAAGAGCACCCACTAGTTACTTGGCTTGTACTATTCTGGAAGGACACACTAGCTTTAGCTGGTCAGTTAGGCCAAACGGTGGAGTATACCTCTGTCTGAGGAAAGGGAAATTCTCTGTTGGGTTGAAGTACTGTTTATGTACAAGTTTTCCTTTTTAAAATACTAAAAATATGCCAACTACTAATGTGTGTATGATGGCTTTTATAGACCAACCCCCTTTCACTTTTTGGTACAGTCAGCTTCTAGACAAACAAAGCTCAGGTTGGTCTACAGTTTGTTTGCAAGATATAACTTCCTGAAGTGCGTCAGTGTGCTTGTGTAAATGCTTGCTCACTGACCTTCTGTGCGGGCATACAACAGCAGCTGGCCGCTGCCTTGCATTCACTTCTTGTACATCAGAGTACCTAGCATTCACTTGCATCTCTTATTTGGGTGTGTGAGTGAACAAGAAGGCTGTGTATGCACTAGTCCCTTTTTTCTTTCCATATTCTATAAATTATTCAGAGATCTCATGGTAGAGGTAGATAATGGCATACGGTAGAGCGGGGGTGTAAAGAGAATAAGAGCACGAGCACAGTGGTTCACTGGTCTTACAATAACTATAATTCAAAGCCAAACTTCAGGTAAACAGCCATATACACAGCTAAACAGTACAGTGTGTATACTGTATATAGTAATTGTTTTACCTAAAAAGGATATGTATGTCTATCCAGTCCTGAGATATGGAAAGCCAGGCTGGTGACCTGGCCATTCTCTACTGCAGTTAAAGCTGATCTTGAATTAATACAAAGCTTCATCTGACCTGCTGAGTCAGCGATTGTGACATCAGCCTGCCTCTTTGCCTCAGCCAATCAGCCGGAGCTGAGCACTGTGTACTGTATGTAGCTGAAGCCAAATACAGTTCATACAGCGTTTAGAGCCAGTGGAGCACGTAGTGAAGGAAATAGTTTGTTTGGACCAGCTTGGTCCAAACAAACTATTTAAAATGACAGGAAACCTGGAGATCAGCTTTAACAATCGTTTGGTCATGATCCTTGTTTTGGATAGTGAAAGAGCGGCGGCAGAAAGATAAGTCACCGTGTTCTCTCCTTGTCAACAAAGTCCATGTTAGCAGATCTGATTGGCCAAGTGTACTGCATTACCTTACTGCAGTGCTGGGTTTGTGTTTTAATATCTGCCTGGAGTTCACATTTTAATGGGGTTGTAAACCCTTGTGTGATTTTACCTTAATGCATCCTTTGCGTCTATAGATGCAAATGCTGGACTCGGGAGCACGTCCGCAAGGTAACTCTCTGGGAGAGCTTTACAATCACTAACTATAGTAAATCCAGCATTTTTAGATCACATGTTGTGATTTTATTGGGATTGTTATTAACAAAACAAGATCCCTTCCATATTCTGTATCTATTGATTCAGTTATAATTATGGTTGATACGCCACTGCCAGTGAAAGCTTTGGCTACTTCTTTTGGTCCCACTCAGACAAGGAGGGGTTTGTGTTAGCGATCCACATATTAGTGTGAATCTGAAAACCCCTTCAAGGTTTGTTCATGGCGTGCTTTTGAGGTTTTTCCTTTTTAAGTAAACTAACTGCAACATGGAAAATTGGGTTTCATATATATTTTTTTTTTAAATGTTTTTTATTTTCAATTTACTTTAGGATGAGGAACAGGATCCTTTGCTGCACAGCTTCAGTCAGCTTAAAGAAGTCTTGAATAATATTAAGTGTGAGTATTTACCTCATTTGAAATGTATAAGCGGTCCCAATTTTAGCTGACCTTGGGCTCCCAGAAGACGCAGGTGAGCCTGGGGACCATGGCGGTGAGGTGGGGACAGGGACATCTGGTACCTGTAGAAGTGAATTGGGTAGCTCATCTGCCACCCAGATCACCTCTACATTATAAAGTAGAGTCCCTTGTTTTTTTTATTTTTTTTTATTTTTTTTTTTAAATCAAGAGCCACTTGTTTAACCCTGTGATTGCCTTAATGTGTAGGACATGTCCTTGGCAGTTAAAAGGTTTAGCCCGATCACTGCTTGCTTCAGTGGTCCATGTGGCAATGTGAATAGATTAATGGTAGTGTCTAGGTTCTCAGCCAGTGAGATATGTGCCCCAGGCTGTGCTTTTGATTCAGAGGGAACTTCTGCTCATTAAAATTTTTACTTGTTAAAAACGAAACCTAAAAAAACTTGTTCAAAAATATTTATTTGGAATTAGGGAGTATTGGGAATGATTTTCATCCATGCCAAGCAAAAAAAAAAAAAAAAAAAGTTTTATATGCAGTTGGGGAACGCAGGGTGTGAATGCAACAACGCCAAGCTGTATCTGCAAAATGTTATTTCACATTAGTAATAAATATTGGCTTTCATCAAAGGAGGCATGATTAAAATTGAGATTCACTTGACTAGGACACTATTTTGTATACTTTTTAAATAGTAATGTCCTGAAAAATATTTCCTGGATGTCTGCTTTTGACCCGGCATATCTTTGGAAACCTTAAAAATGCATCAAGCATTTCTTACAAACATTTCAGTAAACCTGTCACAATACAGGCCATCCCCTAGATACAAACATCTGACTTGCAAACGACAAATGGAAGGAGACAACAGGAAGTGAGAGGAAATCTACACCTAGGAAATTAAATTCACTCCTGTAAGAGTTATTATGGGAAAAAGGCACCTCCACTGAAGCTTTATCACCAAGTCTTGTTTCCACAACAACCCAAAATTTTCAAAATCCAATTGTCATTGGGACAGAAAGTGAGGTGAAATCTTCTGAACAGGAGCACAGACAGCAAAGCAAACATTACAGGGGTGTTAACCCTTCCCTATGCTATCCAAAAAGATTAAAAATTTGTTTTTTTGGCTGGAGCCACACTTAAAAAATAAATTACCTGTTCCGACTTACAGATTCAACTTGAACAAACCTACAGGCCCTAACTTGTTTGTAACCTTGGGACCGCCTGTATCTGGTACCAGACTCCTTATTCCATATACCCTGCTTATCCACAATAAAAGAATGAATAATTTTTTACAAAAATACTACGAGTAGAAAATTACACAAGGTCCTATGGCGCCCACCCATTTTTATATCTTCTATTTGGACAATGCCAATAGGAGATATACCTAAAATGAGCAGAAGTAACCTCTGAATCCATCAAATGCACAGCTGGGGCACATGTCTCACTGGCTGAGAACCTAGACACTACCATGCATCTCTTCACATTGCCAATACTTCCCACAGAAATACCAAAACAAAAAATACCAACATCAAAAATAATAGAAAGTGGTAAAAATGCACACACATATTCAGTAACTGTACCTTTTTTGTTACTTTTTGGGAAAATCGCAAACTGCCACAGCCCACCTCCGCAGAAGGAAAAACTCATCTCTGTTTTAGCTGCTGTCTCATCCATAGCAAATCCCCCCCCCCCCCTTTTTTTTTTTTTTCCTGCAAGGGTTTCATCTTAAAAAGCAAGCTGTTGCTTCAGGGGTGGTTGGTATTTTGGGGTCTTCATCTCTTCTGGGGCTTTCTTGCTTGTTCTTTAATGTTGATTATGTTAATGGGGCATTTGTTTTCCTTTTGGGTGCTGAAAACGCAGCATTCGCTTCTTACTGATAATCTGTTCTTGGAGTTGTCTTTGCTGCATCATTTAGGGAATACATAATGCAGAGAGAACAGCATGCAGCTGATCTGCCTTAGCCTTCACTGCAAACCCAGTCCCCATAGGAAAAAAAAAAGAGAGGCCTGTTATCTCTGATTAAAATTGTTCTACTACTGACAAGTTTTACATTATTGTAGTCTCTGCAGTATCCTAAAACCCCAGCCTGTGCTCTGTCTGTGGTAAATTTGGGCCTAGTCCTGCTCATTGTCCTTCTGTTGGTCAATTTTACACTGCTGCATCTTCGGTGGTGTCTTTAATTCTTGTAGTAAAGCCCCTTCCTGTACCTTTTATCGCTAGTACATTTCATCCTATTTTCTCTGATTAAAAATGTCCTGCCGCTGGCCAGTTTCACACTGCTATCTCGCATGCTAGAAATTGGCTAGCTGCGGGACAGTTGTGCATCAGTGAGTACAAGCACAGCCTCAGTGAAAAATTGGCCAATTTATTTATTTCTGGTGGTCAAAGCAGGCCTATTTACACTTGATAAAAAAAGCATGTGTGCATGTGCACTGCTAAGACTACTTGATACAGACTAAGGCACTGCTGTATGTGAGCCAATCTAATTGGCTAAAATAAGGCTAAAAGCACATTCAAGCTAAAAGTAAACCATTTCCGGAGTCAAATATGCACTGCCAGCATATGCTGTTACTGAGGCTGTCCGTGAAAAGTGTACTGTTCCGTAATGCTACGTACAGCTTTACAGCATCTCCCATGCAAAGGATTTGTGTATTTTCAATGTTGACCTCAAAGCCTCATCAAGACTTTCTCCCCACTGTACGGTATTTTTTTTTACTGAAAGCCCAACTCTCGGCAAAAAAAAAAATGGTTTTCCATACAGTGGGGCTGTGCCTGCACTGCATGTTTCAACTGTTTTGTCTAGGGGTGAGGAGAAAGCTTATGCTTGCATGATCCTTGGTTCCACCAGAAAATGTCACTTCCCCACAGTCCAGCAGTTGACTGTTCCTGATCTATGGAGCCTGTTCTGGGCTTGATGACGTCAGGAACAGTCCACAATTCAAGACTGCTGGAGCACGGTGGTGCTAGACCAGCCTTGTTCTGGGAGGATTAGGTAAGTAAATCTTCATTCTTGTCTTCCCCTAGACCAAAACGAGCAGCTAACCCATGCAGCCTTGCACTGCCCCACTGCGCTTTTGCAAAAGTGCAGCAAACCCACGTTTTTTTTATGTGGGCTGGCTGTACTT
The DNA here is from genome assembly GCF_042186555.1 of Aquarana catesbeiana. Classification (NCBI taxonomy): domain Eukaryota; kingdom Metazoa; phylum Chordata; class Amphibia; order Anura; family Ranidae; genus Aquarana; species Aquarana catesbeiana. The sequence continues at coordinate 159,443,232 of NC_133331.1, read as the reverse complement.
TTCTCATGGACTTCTATAATGTTCCCGCAGTTTTAGTACATTTTCAGAAAGCACACCAAAACTCCTGCATGCTGCATCTTTGGTGTGCTTTATGAAACTGCACCAAAACCGTGGGGCATCATAGAAGTCTATGTGAAAGCGCAGCTAAGCTGCACGCAACCCATGGGTTAGCTGCGCTTTGCTCAAAGTGCAGTGGGACCGCACCAGGGCAGTGTGAAGCCGCCCTTGAATACAATCTTGACTTTACCTGTTAAGTTGAGCATGGCTGAGATTTATGATTTATCTTCAAAGCAAATGCATTTTTTTTCTTGATGCTTTGATCTAAATAGGCATTTGGGAGGTGGTATTGCTATAAATATTCAGATCATTCGTTCCCAAGCATCTAGGGTATTAACAATGCATGGATCTATGGGCTTTCCTGTTTATAGCCTTTGGAAGATAATTGTGTATGTCTGTAGGCCCACCTAGACAATGTTTGGCATTGGCAACTCCAGCCAAAGCTTATATAATGGAGAGTGGCTACTGCTATCCACTGGGCACACACTTTTACTTTACATTTATACTTGCCATTTATAGAAGGTAGGAAGCCGCGAGCAGTGGTGCGTGTTGTGGTTTTTTTTTTTCTCTGTAATTGTTTTCTGTGGTGCTATTGTAACTGGGACATAAAACGGGACGTTTCCAACACACACAACCATAAATGGAAAGTCCTGCAGAAGACAACTTCCAAGTATAATATGAAAGAATGGGTTTAAGTTTTTGGTTTTAGGTTACTATCATGTTAAAAGACAAAAAAGAAAAAAAAAAAACAGCTTTTGATTAAAAAAAAAAAAAAAAATTTAAAAACAAAATTACATTATAGGGAGGGAAGAGAGGGTTAATGAACAGCACAGCAAAACGGGCAAGCAATCAATTGAAACAACACCTAACATTTACATTACTTCTTTGCTCATTATGCCGCTTTTGGTTAAATAATGAACAAAATGTATTAGACACTGAAGAGAATCCCAAAATTGTAAATCAACCCTAAAAGCCCAAAGGAGCAGGAAGAGAAAGAAGGATAATATTGACAATTCTAAAGGGCACAGAATGACTGTGGCTGTTCTGGCTCCACCTGATCAAATATGCAATATGCTTGGATTGGGAATGGCTGGTACTGAGCAGAGCTAATCAGAATATTGTAAGCTGCATTCATAATAGATTTAAAAGGGAATAAGGACCAAAAACCTAATTATTGGATCTTAAACAAAAAGTGAAAACTCTGACTAAAATATTAGGATTGTTCTATGAAAAAATTCAACTTTTGCTTTGTCTTGTTCAGTATTCTATGAAATATATACTTCACCAGTATCTGTGTCCCATTGGAGACTTTCCTGTCTCAGATACAGCGGGGTGAATGAAAAGTGAGGGAACTCTTATCTAGGCAGTAGTACAGGATTCCCCATTGGAAGGTTTTGGCTCATCTGTTCCTGTGACAGCCTAAACAATTTGGGTTACCTATCCCTTTTAAAGTGGGCGTAAACTCCCTTGCATGACGTTTACCTATAGGTAAGGCTTACCTATAGTTACTGTAAATATCTCTTACACGTACACCGGTTAGGAGATATTTAATGTACATGCAGCTGGTGACATTACCGGCACATGTGCTCTGAAGGAACAGCATACTTGTGTCATTCCTTCAGAGTCCTGTGCCATCATCGTGGCTCCGGCCACTCACACAGCCCCGGAGTCTGTGAACCCAGAACGAGGACTGGGTGAAGATGAAAGCGCCTTCAGCTGTGACAGTTTTCAGGTAAGTTTTACATAATGTGCTAGTATGCAAAGCATTCCAGCACATTATGACATTGCCTTTCAGGTTTAAAAAAAAAAACAAAAAACTCCCAGCCGTTTACTTACTGCTTTAACACCAGAAACCATGATCACCAATATTAATATGGACTGCATGTCCATGACAGCAATAAAAATCAGACAGGGATTCCAACCCTTGCACATGCTATCCAAAATGTAAAATAAATTCTAGGGTTTCTGTTCATTTTTGCATTGCTGCAAAGGGCATACTGCAGTACGTTGTATTGCCATTCAATTTAAATGGCACCCTAATGCACTCTAACACATCTGCACTGTAGCATTCTGGTGCGTTGTATTGAAATAAATAGGCCATGTCTGTTTTTAGCCATTTGCTAAAAAGGGACAAAAAAATGAATGGTCTGTCTACAACACACATTATTGCATGTGTGTAACACAACGTCATGGTGTATATGGGTCCTAAGAGCGGTAACCTATTATATTTATATAAGGATAGAGTGAAAATAGTTTTCTTGAAAACATACATTAACAATACAGTCTTTTCTTTTTCCAAAAAAAAATAACAACTGCAAAAAGTATGCGTGATGCTGTTAATGTTCCATGTGTCAGTGTTTGCACAGAATGAAGTAAAAGAAAACAATTTACACAACAACGCTGCCAGCTCGGCTCCTGCTTACACAGTACAGTAGAGCAGGTGCACCTTCCACAAGGAATACTCTAACCTTTCTATGCCCACCTGCTCCCATAAATCTGCTCTCACATCTCGGGACACAGAGGAAATATGGGGGGGGGGGGGGAAGAGAACTGGTCATGTGAGTATATAACCTGTTTATGACCATACCTGATCTTATATAAATGAGAAGGTATCATCGTTCATAATTACAATGTACTCTGTATACATGAAATGCAGTGCAGATTTATTAGCCGTGAGGTGTGCAAGGTATAACCACAAAAATAATCTTGCCTCCTAGAATCATATCTGGGTGTATGTGAAAATGTTAACACTTTTTTCAGAATCCAGAATGCAGTCAGTCAGAACTAGGAGCCAATAAGATCTTTTAGGGAGCCAGTAAAGATGATTTCCATTTACCATCCTCAATGGAAGCGTGAAATAGAATCGTCTCCTGACCTGCCTGGAAAACTTGTCCATGGAGCAGTGTCAGACAGTTCTAAAAGTTGTCAAGTGGGAAAGAGCTTGATGAGGTCAAGAAACTTCAATTGCGATTGTAACCTGCCACAGCCCTTCCTCCTCCATAGTAAACAGCAATATGTCTGTGATCATAGTATCCCTGTCAGGTCTGAAGTTTGGGACATGGCAAGACCATCAGTGTGCTCCAACATCCTTCTTTTCTATGGTGTCTGTGGTCCTCATCAGAATGGGACACTATTCTGACTGCCTCCATTCTATGATTAGCAGGTGTAATGTGGAGTAAAAATCTGTGCCCAGGGATTAGCGAGATCCATTCTCCATTATAAAGCCGACCATGCATAGATCGAAAACACGTCTGTTTCATCAGGGACTGGCTGAATTTTCGATGTGTGTATGGGCAGGGAGGTATGCAGAGATCGATGTGCATCAAAAACTCCCTAGATGACCACAATGTAAATTCAGTGAGGGACTTGGGTTTTGTCATTTTTTTCTCAGCATTCCATTGCAGCTCTGAGCCAGAAAATGTGGTTTCTGTGAGTCGATAGGTGCATTTCCTCCTGTGTTTCTTACACCACTTAAGATCATACAATGTTGAGGAGGGCACAGACTCCCCTTCTGTTCTTAAAATGAATGCTGGCATCCAGGTTTTGTATTCCAGGGTGCTGTACAGTGATTGGCAACTGTGTGCAGGCATCCGCTAACTGGTGTAAAGTAGGAGCTTCAATTGCTTTTCCTAAATGTTCTCTTTTAAAGCAGATTGGGTACAAACTGCACATCATTCTAGAAATCGAGTTTAAACCATCGGCTTATGTGCATATTAACTACCTAATACATTTATATCTGCCCTTTGAACTTCAGAAATCTATGGTGGCCACATACATGATATGATCATTTGATTAATGTGACTCAACTGATTGAATTGTATAAAAATCACAAGCCAGTGATCCTCCATACTATTTAATTAGTGCGTGAGCGAACATCATCTGTGGAGGGGCGAGTTGCCATTTTGGAGGATGAAATGGGTCGAATTCAGAGAGATTTTAAGGAAATGGGTTTGCTATCTGGTCGCTGTGTAAATCGCATAGACGACCTCGAGAATAGACTCAGAAGAAATAACGTTCGAATCCTAGGTATGCCTGAACGCCTGGAAGGGGGGAAGCCAACTGAGTTCATAGAGAAATGGCTGTTGGAAGTGTTTGACAAACAAAATTTCACTCCCTTCTTTGCGGTGGAGAGAGCACACCGTATTCCTGCTAGACCCCTTCCTCCAGGTAAACCCCCTAGGCAACTCATCTTAAAAATGCTCCACTACAGGGACAGAGACAAAATTCTATCGTTGGCCCATATCAAGGGTAACATTGAAGTCAATGGTTCAAAAATTTCCTTTTTTCCGGACTACTCTGCTGAGGTTCAAAGACAAAGAGCTCAATTTACAGATGTTAAAAGACGCCTTTGATATATTCAAATTCAATACGCCATGCTTTACCCTGCTAAATTAAGGATTATAGCTAGAGGAGAAACTTTTTTTTTTTGCTAGCTCTAGGGCGGCAGCATCCTGGCTTGATAAGAATGAGCAGCACATGTCATCAATTATTAGCACTACTAGCTCTTGTGATGTGCAGGGAAATGGAATTGTTTGGGGGGGGGGGGGGGGGGGGGGGGGGGGGAGGGGAGGGAGGGAAAGGGGGGAACACTCCCATAAGAAGTGACTAGGATGCGACAGGGTTGTGATTGGGAAATGTGAATGGGAAAAGTGTTGCTTTTGTCCCATATCTAGCCCCCTTTTCTTTTTTTTGTCATCCTCTTAGTTCTCATTACTTTTCCCTTTCTCCCCCCCTTCCTTCCCTATCCCTCCCCGTTTCCTCCCTTTTTTTTTTTTTTTTTGTCTTTTTCTTTCTCCTCCGCTAACTTTTTCTTATTTTCTTTTTTACAATAGTAGCTAAAGGCGGGTTTCTCTGTTGTGCACGGGTACTAAGTGTATAAGCGGGATATAAAAACAACAGTTACAAATAAAGAAATCCTCCACTGTAGGGCTTTATGCCCAGGCTCAACCCTGGATGGACTTTTTGTTCTCCCCCCCCCCCCCTTTTTTTTTTTTTTTTCCCATCTTCCTGCGGGAATGTGTTTTGCATCCAGAAGTCTGGAATGCGCGTGTGCGTTTTTTTTTTTTTTTTTTTTTTTCTTTCTTTGTAATAAATGATATGATACTGTTCTATGTGACCCTGCGACATTATGGTACACTAAAGCTATTACCTGCATGGTGGGTTGGTCAGGACTTGTTCCCTATTTTGTCATCTGTAAGATCATTAAGGTGGAATAATGATCTTGGTTATGAGTTATTCTTTTGTTTATATCATTCTATGGCGAATACTTGGATAAGATGCGCAGTAGGTCATTTTAAACATGGCTAATAAAGACTGCTGAGATTGGGATATGGTCATGGAATATTAGAGGGATTAACCACTTCCCGCCCTATAGCGGATTGACGTCCGGGAAGTGGTTCTGTTATCTTGACTGGACGTCATATGACGTCCAGCAGGATAACATTCCGCAGCGCGCCCCCGGGGGCGCGCATCGCGGCGATCGGTGGAGCGGTGTGTCAGCCTGACACACCGCTCCACCGATCTTGGTAAAGAGCCTCCGGCGGAGGCTCTTTACCACCTGATCAGCCGTGTCCAATCACGGCTGATCACGCTGTCAATGGGAAGAGCCGTTGATCGGCTCTTCCTCACCCGCGTCTGACAGACGCGAGTAGAGGAGAGCCGATCGGGGCTCTCCTGGCAGGGGGGGTCTGCGCTGATTGTTTATCAGCGCAGCCCCCCCTCAGATCACCACACTGGACCACCAGGGATCGCCACTAGGACCACCAGGGAAGGGGCAACATGGATGGCCAGGTATGTACCCCATGGCCATCCACATGTGCCCAATCTGTGCCAATCAGTGCCCACAAATGGGCACTGATTGGCACCATTATGTCACTGATCTGCCCAGCAATGCCCAGATCTGCCCAGCAATGTTTTATCGGTGCCACCTGTCATTGCCCATCGGTGCCACCTGTCATTGCCCATCGGTGCCACCTGTCATTGCCCATCGGTGCCACCTGTCATTGCCCATCAGTGCCACACATCAGTGCCACCCATATGTACCAATCAGTGCCGCATACCAGTGCCACCTATCAGTGCCCATCATCAGTGCCCGTTAGTGCCACCTCATCGGTGCCCATCAGTGCCGCCGTATCAGTGCAGCCGTATCAGTGCCCATCATTGAAGGAGAAAACGTACTTATTTACAAAAAATTTTAACAGAAACAAAGAAAAACTTGTTTTTTTTCGAAATTTTCGGTCTTTTTTTATTGCGCAAAAAATAAAAACCGCAGAGGTGATCAAATACCACCAAAAGAAAGCTCTATTTGTGGGAACAAAATGGTAAAAAATTTGTTTGGGTACAGTGTAGCATGAGCGCGCAATTGTCATTCAAATTGCGACAGCACTGAAAGGTGAAAATTGGCCTGGGCGGGAAGGTGTCTAAGTGCCTGGTATTGAAGTGGTTGAGAATCTTAGCCTTTTTCTTAATATATTTGCAGAATTGGCCCGGTGTGGTCCTCTGATTGTTTGCCTGCAGGAAACACATCAAAATAAAGCTTAAAACTAGGACTAACTGGCGGGTCCCCTCTTTCTGGTTTAAAATTCAACATCAGGCAGACTCAACGAACCAGGCTCTAACAGAATTTTTTCATATTAATGATAACTCGGCTTCACCACAAGTGGTATGGGATACCATGAAGGCCTTTTTGAGGGGACTCCAGCTTTAAAACCATAAGTGTTTATAAAAAAAAACTAGCCGGGAACAAGAATCCCTGCTAGCAGCTGAGGTGAAGCAGAAAGAAGCTCAGTATATTCGGGACCCAACTATTACCAACCGTGGGGCTTGGAAGGATGCACAATCTTTATACAGACAGGTTTCTATGAATAAGGCCGCGTGGACTGACTTTTTGTCCAGATGTCGTAGTTTTGAGGAGGGTGAAAAAACGGGCAGAATGTTATCCGTAATTGCGAAGTCCCAGGAAAACACCAAATTTATTTCAGCCATTCGTACAACAGGGGGAGATATTTCTCAAGATCAGAATGTAATCCTGGGATCTTTTGTCTCTTTCAATAGCAACCTATATCAAAATAAAACGAAACACTCCAAGATAAGAATTAAGGAATTCCTAGATCCACTAAAACTCCCCTCCTTATCGGTAAATTCTAAAGAGGAAATTGATGCCCCCCTGACCTTAGAGGAACTGGTCAGGGCAGTATCAGAAAGCCCAAATGATAAGGCGCCGGGTATTGACGGCTTACCTTCAGAGGTATATAAACATTATGGAGAGGTTTTGCTTCCGGAACTACTGAAGGTTCTCAATCATGCCTTGGAATCATTTAAGCTTCCAGATTCTATGAAGGATGCCTGCATCATTGTATTGCCAAAAACTGGAAAGGACCCTTTGGCCCCGGAATCTTACCGCCCGATATCATTGCTGAACTCGGATGCTAAGATTCTAGCCAGGGTCCTTGCCACAAAACTAAATAGACATATTCAGGGATTGATTCACCAAGACCAGTGTGGCTTTATCCCTACAAGATCTACAGCAACCAACTTGAGAAGGCTATATTTAAACATGCAATTACCATCTGATAACCCTGGGAGCAGAGCGATTTTGTCACTCGATGCGGCGAAAGCTTTCGACAGTGTCGAGTGGACATACCTGTGACAAGTGATGGGTGCGTTTGGCCTCGGGGAAAGATTCATACGGTGGATTAAAATGCTGTATTCTACCCCAAGGGCCTGTATGCAAATAAATGGTATGGTATCTGAATCTTTTTCATTATACAGAGGAAAAAGACAGGGATGTCCCCTGTCTCCCCTGCTATTTGCAATGGCCATCGAACCCCTGGCTGAAGCTATCCGACAATCGGAATCAATCTGCGGATTTATTAGAGGAACGAGGAATGAAAAAATCTCTATATGCAGATGACGCTCTGCTCTTTCTTGGGGATACGGATAAATCTTTAAGATCTTTATTGGCACTTATACAAAATTTTGGCATGCTTTCGGGATATAACATTAACCACTTCAGCCCCGGAAGGTTTTACCCCCTTCCTGACCAGAGCACTTTTTACAATTCGGCACTGCGTCGCTTTAACTGCTAATTGCGCGGTCATGCAATGCTGTACCCAAACGAAATTTGCGTCCTTTTCTTCCCACAAATAGAGCTTTCTTTTGATAGTATTTGATCACCTCTGCCGTTTTTATTTTTTGCGCTATACACGGAAAAAGACCGAAAATTTTGAAAAAAAATGATATTTTCTACTTTTTGTTCTAAAAAAAATCCAATAAACTCAATTTTAGTCATACATTTAGGCCAAAATGTATTCGGCCACATGTCTTTGGTAAAAAAAATGTCAATAAGTGTATATTTATTGGTTTGCGCAAAAGTTATAGCGTCTACAAACTAGGGTACATTTTCTGGAATTTACACAGCCTTTAATTTATGACTGCCTATGTCGTTTCTTGAGGTGCTAAAATGGCAGGGCAGTACAAAACCCCCACAAATGACCCCATTTTGGAAAGTAGACACCCCAAGGAATTTGCTGAGAGGCATGTTGAGCCCATTGAATATTCATTTTTTTTGTCCCAAGTGATTGAACAATGACAAAAAAAAAAAATTACAAAAAGTTGTCACTAAATGATATATTGCTCACACAGGCCATGGGCATATGTGGAATTGCACCCCAAAATACATTTAGCTGCTTCTCCTGAGTATGGGGATACCACATGTGTGAGACTTTTTGGGAGCCTAGCCGCGTACGGGGCCCCGAAAACCAATCACTGCCTTCAGGATTTCTAAGGGCGTACATTTTTGATTTTACTCCTCACTACCTATCACAGTTTTGAAGGCCATAAAATGCCCAGATGACATAAAACCCCCCCAAATGACCCCATTTTGGAAAGTAGACACCCCAAGCTATTTGCTTTGAGGCATGTTGAGTCCATGGAATGTTTTATATTTTGACACAAGTTGCGGGAAAGTGACAAATTTTTTTTTTTTTTTTTTTTTTTTTTGCACAAAGTTGTCACTAAATGATATATTGCTCACACAGGCCATGGGCATATGTGGAATTGCACCCCAAAATACATTTAGCTGCTTCTCCTGAGTATGGGGATACCACATGTGTGGGACTTTTTGGGAGCCTAGCCGCGTACGGGACCCCGAAAACCAATCACTGCCTTCAGGATTTCTAAGGGCGTACATTTTTGATTTTACTCCTCACTGCCTATCACAGTTTCGGAGGCCATGGAATGCCCAGGTGGCACAAACCCCCCCCAAATGACCCCATTTTGGAAAGTAGACACCCCAAGCTATTTGCTGAGAGGCATGGTGAGTATTTTGCAGCTCTCATTTGTTTTTGAAAATAAAGAAAGACGAGAAAAAAAATTTTTTTTTTCTTTTTTCAATTTTCAAAACTTTGTGACAAAAAGTGAGGTCTGCAAAATACTCACTATACCTCTCATCAAATAGCTTGGGGTGTCTACTTTCCAAAATGGGGTCATTTGGGGGGTTTTTTTGCCACCTGGGCATTCCATGGCCTCCGAAACTGTGATAGGCAGTGAAGAGTGAAATCAAAAATTTACGGCCTAAGAAAGCCTGAAGGCGGTGCTTGGTTTTCGGGGTCCCGTACGCGGCTAGGCTCCCAAAAAGTCCCACACATGTGGTATCCCCGTACTCAGGAGAAGCAGCAGAATGTATTTTGGGGTGTAATTTCACATATTCCCATGGCATGTTTGAGCAATATATCATTTAGTGACAACTTTGCGCAAAAAAAAATAAAAAAAATAAAAAATTGTCTCTTTCCCGCAACTTGTGTCACAATATAAATTATTCCATGGACTCAACATGACTCTCAGCAAATAGCTTGGGGTGTCTACTTTCCAAAATGGGGTCATTTGGGGGGGTTTTGAACTGTCCTGGCATTTTATGCACAACATCTAGAAGCTTATGTCACACATCACCCACACTTCTAACCACTTGAAGACAAAGCCCTTTCTGACACTTATTGTTTACATAAAAAAATAATTTTTTTTTGCAAGAAAATTACTTTGAACCCCCAAACGTTATATATTTTTTTTAAAGCAAATGCCCTACAGATTAAAATGGTGGGTGTTTCATTTTTTTTTTTCACACAGTATTTGCGCAGCGATTTTTCAAACGCATTTTTTGGGGAAAAAACACACTTTTTTACATTTTAATGCACTAAAACACACTATATTGCCCAAATGTTTGATGAAATAAAAAAGATGATCTTAGGCCGAGTACATGGATACCAAACATGACATGCTTTAAAATTGCGCACAAACGTGCAGTGGCGACAAACTAAATACATTTTTAAAAGCCTTTAAAAGCCTTTACAGGTTACCACTTTAGATTTACAGAGGAGGTCTACTGCTAAACTTACTGCCCTCGATCTGACCTTCGCGGCGATACCTCACATGCATGGTGCAATTGCTGTTTACATTTGACGCCAGACCGACGCTTGCGTTCGCCTTAGCGCGAGAGCAGGGGGGACAGGGGTGCTTTTTTTTTTTTTTTTTTTTTTTTTTCTTTATTATTATTATTTTTTTATCTTATTTTTAAACTGTTCCTTTCATTTTTTTTTTTTTTTTTAATCATTTTTATTGTTATCTCAGGGAATGTAAATATCCCCTATCATAGCAATAGGTAGTGACAGGTACTCTTTTTTGCAAAAATTGGGGTCTATTAGACCCTAGATTTCTCCTCTGCCCTCAAAGCATCTGACCACACCAAGATCGGTGTGATAAAATGCTTTCCCAATTTCCCAATGGCGCTGTTTACATCCGGCGAAATCTAAGTCATAAAATGCTCGTAGCTTCCGGTTTCTTAGGCCATAGAGATGTTTGGAGCCACTCTGGTCTCTGATCAGCTCTATGGTCAGCTGGCTGAATCACCGGCTGCATTTTCAGGTTCCCTGTTGAGACAGGAGAGCCAGAGAAAAACACGGAAGACGTTGGGGGGGGAGGGGCATTCCCTCCCACTGCTTGTAAAAGCAGTCTAGAGGCTAATTAGCCGCTAGGATTGCTTTTACATGAAAGCCGACCGCTGGCTGAAAAGAATGATACCAAGATGATACCTAAACCTGCAGGCATCATTCTGGTATAACCACTCAAAGTCGTGAATGGCGTACCTGAAGACAAAAAAATGGTTAACAATAAAGCACAGTAAACGGTAAGGTATAAAAAATTGCATACCTGAAAAGCAAACATGATAAAACATAATAACAATAAAACATTGCAGAATAGAATACAGTAAAAAAGAACAGAACAATAGAGAGAGAGAATAGAGAGAGAAAGAACAATAAAACGACAACTATTTTTTTTTTATTTTATATTTTTGTATGTGTTTTTTTTTTTTTTTACACTTTTTTTTGTAACTAACTTTTATAACTGTAACCGGTTCCAGGTTCGGGTCTCTCAAAATGCGATGGCATCTTGGGAGACCCTGTGAAAGTGTGCCTAGTCTGTGCAATGCTGTACCCTACGCTAATACTCAACTAGTGCATGGTAGCGTTCAAAATATTCACCAATGCAAAGACCAGGATTGTCAGGACAGGAGGGACAATAATAGCGGGTGTCACGTCTATATCCGCGCTTGCTGCAGACACGACATCTTTTTTGGGGGTTCGTTGGGTAGGGGTACTCGGGAGGACATAAAGAAAATGCCTCTCATGCAGCCGACTGCATTTGGTTGGGGATGTGAATGGGGGAAGTACGGGCGCCGCAGAAGCGGTGGGTTCCCAATTAGGATTGGCGAATGCAGCAGGAAGGGCATTATGGGCACGACGGGCCTGTGTTCGTCTTCTTGGTGGCAGCGGGACACTACTTGTGCTTGCCACCTCACCAGCTTGAACTGCACTTATGGGACTCGCCACGTCACCAAGTGTTACTGCAGTGCTGGTTTGACTACGACCGGGGTGTACTAGGCCGCTGGTGCTTGCCAGTTCACCAAAACGCTACCAAAAAAACTGTTAGCGATCGCAAGGATCAGGCCTGACTCTGCGAACGCTGCAGTTATGTGTTTAGTGTTTTGTAAGTGACAGTGATCGATCGATACTGCACTTGGGTGGGCTGGGCTGGGCCGGGCGGAGGGGAAAAACGCAGGTGCTAGCAGGTATCTGGGCTGATCCCGCTAACACTGCGTTTGTGGGAACCCTAAACTGCTGGGGACGCTAGTATAGATCTGATCGGATCAGATATTGATCCGTTCAGATACTATACCACTAAGGGAGGCGTATGCTGCGTGCGTGGGTGTTAGCGGTACTGGCGCTAACCTGACGCTGCCTGGGGCTGGTGCTTGCCAGTTCACCAAAACGCTACCAAAAAAACTGTTAGCGATCGCAGGGATCAGGCCTGACTATGCGAACGCTGCAGTTATGCGTTTAGTGTTTTGTAAGTGACAGTGATCGATCGATACTGCACTTGGGTGGGCCGGGCAGAGGGGCAAAACGCAGGTGCTAGCGAGTATCTGGGCTGATCCCGCTAACACTGCGTTTTCGGGAACCCTAAACTGCTGGGGACGCTAGTATAGATCTGATTGGATCAGATATTGATCCGTTCAGATACTATACCACTAAGGGAGGCGTATACTGCGTGCGTGGGTGTTAGCGGTACTGGCGCTAATCTGACGCTGCCTGGGGCGACGCATATCACCGCCGGGCGATCAGGGGGCTAAACCTTTATTCGGTAATAAACGGCGGGTGCCCTGACACTATAAAAAATAAACAAACTAACCAGCGTCACTCGTAACAGTTATACGGTGATCAGTGGTGAAAGGGTTAACTAGGGGGCAATCAAGGGGTTAAAACCTTTATTAGATAGTATATGGGGGTCCCTGTCGCTATAAAACGCTGACGGCGAACCTAAATATTTACGTCTCTAACTATCGTCACCAGCGACACTAATACAGCGATCAGAAAAATGATCGCTTAGTGACACTGGTGACAGGGGGTGATCAAGGGGTTAAAACTTTATTAGGGGGGGTTAGGGGGGTATCCTAGACCTAAAGGGGGCCTAACACTCACTGCCCTAACACTGTAACTGTCACAAACTGACACTATGCAGTAATCAGAAAAAAAAAAAAAAAATACTGCTAATGTCAGTTTGTGACGGGGGGGGGGGTGATTGGGGGGGGATCGGGGGGCGATCGGGGGGGGATCGGGGGTGTAAGGTATGCCTGGCATGTTCTACTGTGTGTGTTTGTGTGTTGTGCACTTACATGTCTTCTCTCCTCGGCGCTGGACGGAAACTGCCAGACCGAGGAGAGATGACATCACATCCTCTGCCTGTGTGAAACTATACACAGGCAGAGGAGGATTCCCATTGGCTGGGAGCGATCGCGAGGGGGGGGGCCACGATCGGATGGTCTCCCCCTCGCCTCCCGACGCTCCCAGTCAGATGCCGACCGCCGATGGCACCGGGGGGGGGGTCCGATAGGACCCCCCGCCCGCGGGAGGCAGATCACGTACAGGTACGTGATTCTGCCTGCCCGTGCCATTCTGCCGACGTATATATACGTTAGGCGGTCGGCAAGTGGTTAACTGGGATAAATCTGTTTTGCTCCCTTTAGACAACCCTAGCTTGTCCATGCTAAGAGAGGCTCCTCAGGTTAAAATTGTTTCTTCATTTAAATACTTGGGAATAATGATACATTCCAAGGTAGAAAATTATTTGACAGATAACTTATCTATTCTTACTAAATTCCAGCATAAGAGTACGGCATGGACTAAGTTGCCATTATCGGTGGTGGGTCAAGCAAACCTTATAAAAATGATCTGGGCCCCTCAATTATTATATATTTTTCATAACTCACCGATATGGATACCTCTCAAATGGTTCAAAAAGATTGAATCAATTTTTCGAAGGTGGTTATGGAAGGGAAAAAATCCCAGGATTAGGTTATCAATTCTCCAGAGAGAAAGGGATGGGGGCGGACTTGCAATACCCCACCCCAGACTTTACTTTATAGCTGCCAAGCTTCAGCATTTTGCTGGCTGGGGTGCTGTGAACTGGGAGGACTCTATTCAGGCCCTACTGCTAAGTAACAGTTCTCACTACAACCTATTGGCCCAGCTGGAATCTGGGGCCTTTGCTTATACCTGTAAGAGCCCAACAATGATACTCATGAATAGAGTTTGGAAGGAAATGAGGAGCATAATGAAATATGCAGGTGCTTCTGAGTATTCACCACTCTGGGGGAATAGGCAATATAAAGAACTAGGTAAACTGAAGGGATTTGAAAGCTGGCGCTTTAAGGGCCTCCAATATATAACTCAGTTGTACTCACACAATATTCTACGCTCCTTTCAGGATCTGCAGGAATCTTTTCACTTACCTCATCATAATTTTTTTAAATATTTACAACTACGACATGCGGTCCAATCTCAGTTTAAAGGGGAAAAGAAAGTGATTAAACCAATGCCACATATAACTTTGTTAGCACGGATGACAGAAAAAAAAAGGCTTGATCTCATCTCTATATGGTCAACTTACGAGATCATATCGAGATGAGGATGCTAGCCCGGGCAGAAGAGGGTGGGAGCTAGATATAGGGGATATTTCAGATGCAACTTGGCAAACAATATTAGAAAGGGTACCCCTAGTCTCATTATCACCAGCACAATGTCTGACCCTATTATTTATAATTTACAGGGTATATAGAACACCGGTCAAACTATTTAAGTGGGGCAGGCGTGATTCCCCGGACTGTCCACGGTACCAACAATCACCTGCTGATTTACTACATATGTTGTGGAATTGTCCTAAACTGGCTAAATATTGGCGAGAGGTGGTGAATACAATTAATGATACATTTAAGACATATATCCATAAAGACCCTAAAACGTGCCTGCTGGGCTACCTTGATGAAGAACTTATGCCCCATGAGATTCTGATACCAGTTAGCAGACTACTGTTTTTGGCACGAAAGCTAATTGCCCTAAGGTGGATATCTCCAAGTGCACCTTCCTTTGAGGAATGGCGCCTTTATGTAAACGCCAATATTCTGAAGGAACAACAGATCTATTGTAACAGAGGCATTCCCAATTACCTGTACAAACTGTGGAAGCCATGGATCTCGGTTCCACGGTTAGCCCCATCCTCACCGGTTTTTGTGGATCTTTAGTAGGGTGGGCAAGTATAATTAGGGATAGAGAATTTGGTACCAGACAGAAAATGGAGGTAGAGGGCAAAATCAGTGGGGAGAGAAGAATCTACCGACTTAAGCAACCAGCCGAGGTAACTTTTCACATAGGTATAGATGCATAGAATACTATAGTGGGCAGGAAATGGAACAGTCATCCGAGTTGCTTGTGCTGGGGAAATTTTTTTTTTTTTTTGTGTGTGTGTGATGTTTTGTTGTATGTTGTTATTATTTGTGGTTAAATACCTGTTATATTGATTGGAGACTATATGTAAGAAAAAGATAGAAAAATCTCAGAATTTGCTCTGGATAGACCATATGTATGGTATTCGAAATAAGGAATTTATGTACAAACTGTATAAGTGATAAGTACTATATTCAATAATATATTTTGGGTTGTAATGTTGAAATATTTATAATAAAGAAGTATGGAATTAAAAAAAAAAAAAAATACTATTTATTTGGAGAGAGCTCTTGAGCAATTTGACTCTCATTGAATGATCAACCGTAAGGTAATCTGGTCAGTCTCTAATGGTGCAATTGTAAGCCTAAGTATGTATATATGTGTGTGTGTGTATGTATGTATGTATGTATGTATGTATATATATATATATATATATATATATATATATATATATATATATATATATATATATATATATATATATATATATATATATATATTAACATTTTAAAATGCTATTATTGATTGCTTACATTTATGACTGATGGATCATATTTTGTATTGATAATTTAGGTCAACCACAAAGTGTGAAACAATTTGTATGTTTTGTGTCCTTCAAATTTTTATTGAGATATCTCTTGTTTGCGATCCCTTGTATATAGATTAATCTCAAATACCTACATAAATGGCCACCATAAGACCGTACATAATGTGCAAAACTGTCAGAGAATTGTGTGAAAAACACTCTAGAAATTCTCAGCGTCCAGTCAGCTTTAGGGCTGCATCAAGGACTATAATGTCAAAAGCATTCAGCACTAGTCCACTGGAGATGCTTCTGAGCTCGTTTACATTTCTATTGCAGGTGCATTTGACCTGCTTCATAGACCTTTATGGGGGGAGAAACCATTCTGAAGTGAGTCTATTGACCTATTCAGTATCTCACAAAAGTGAGTATACCCTTTTTTTTTTTTTTTTTTTTTTTTTTTTTCCTTTTAAATATTTTATTATATCTTAATATGTGACAACACTGAAGAAATTACACTTTGCTACAATGTAATGTAGTGAGTGTACAGCTTGTATAACAGTGTATATTTGCTGTCCTCTCAAAATAACATAACACACAGCCATTAATGTCTTAACCGCTGGCATCAAAAGTGAGTACATTCTAAGTGACAATGTCTAATTTGGGCCCAAAGTGTCAATATTTTGTGTGGCCACCATTATTTTCCAGCACTGCCTTAACCCTCTTGGGCATGGAGTTCACCAGAGTTTCACAGGTTGCCACTGGTGTCCCCTTCCACTCCTCCATGACGACATCATGGAGCTGGTGGATGTTGGCGACCCTTGCTCTCCTCCACCTTCCGTTTTGAGGATGCCCCACAGATGCTCAATAGGGTTTAGGTCTGGAGGAGACATGCTTGGCCAGTCCATCGCCTTTACCCTCAGCTTCTTTAACAAGGTACTGGTCGTCTTGGAGGTGTGTTTGGAGTTGTTTATCATGTTGGAATACTGCCCTGCGGCCCAGTCTCCGATGGGAGGGGATCAAGCTCTGCTTCAGTAAGTCACAGTACATGTTGGCATTCGTGGTTCCCTCATTGAACTGTAGCTCCCCAGTGACGGCAGCACTCATGCAGCCCCAGAGATGACACTCCCACCATCATGCTTTACTGTAGGTAAGACACACTTCTATTTGTACTCCTCACCTGTTTGCCGCCACACATGCTTGACACCATCTGAACCAAATACGTTTATCTTTGTCTCAGGTCATGATTCCAATAACCCATGTCCTTAGTCTGCTTGTCTTCTGCAAACTGCGGGCTTTCTTGTGCTTCATCTTTAGAAGAGGCTTTCTTCTGGGATGACAGCCATGCAGACCAATTTGATGCAGTGTGCGATGTATGGTCTGAGTACTGACAGGCTGCCCCCCCCTCACCACTTCAACCTCTGAAGCAATGCTGGTAGCACTCGTACGTCTGTTTCCCAAAGACAACTTCTGGATATGAAACTGAGCACGTGCACTCAACTTCCTTGGTTGACCATGGCGAGGCCTGTTCTGAGTGGAACCTGTCCTGTTAAATCGCTGTATAGTCTTGGCCACCTTGCTGCAGCTCAGATTCAGGGTCTTGACAATCTTTTTATAGCCTAGGCCATCTTTATGTACAGCAACTATTCTTTTTATTTTCAGCTCCTCAGAGTTCTTTGCTATGAGGTGCCATGTTGAACTTCCAGTGACCAGTATGAGAGAGAGTGAGCGATTAAAACCAAATTTAACAAATTTCCCTCGGTGTCACGTGACACCGAGGGAGGGAATATGGCTCACTGGGCCCAATTCGGACATTTTCACTTAGGTGTGTACTCACTTTTGTTGCCAGTGGTTTAGACATTAATGGCTGTGTTGAGTTATTTTGAGGGGACAGCAAATTTACTGTTATACAAGCTGTACACTCATTACTTTGCTACAATGTAAAGTACATTTCTTCAGTGTTGTCACATGAAAAGATATATAAAATATTTACAAAAATTCTGAGTGTTGTATTTTTGTGAGATACTGTAGGCCCCTTAAAGCGGTAGTAAACCGCACCTTCCTTTTTTTTTTTTTTTTATCCCCTGCATGGTAAAGGCATAATGTTGCATCACATACTTGCACATTATGAAATACTTACCTTAGAATGAAGCCCTCCAGCGGTGTGCTGTCACCACTGACAGGGCTTCCATCTTCACCCGGTCTTCCTTCTGGGTTCGTGTGCTCGGGCCGTCTGGACGAGACTCGATTTACATCTCTCGTGCACAGGAGTCAGACCATGGCACAGTGCTCTGAAGGGACAGCCTGGATATGCTGTCCCTTTAGAGTGCATGTGCGAGTGACATCACTGGCTACATGCAATGTGAATATCTCCTAAACAGTTCAATTATATTCCCTGTACCTACAGGTAAGCCTTATTATAGGCTTACCTGTAAGGTACAAGTCACAAAGAAGAGTTTACTACCACTTTAAACTTTTAACCTTTACTTGTCCTTGCATTGGAATCGAATTGGTTGCTACAGTTTCTCATCTAGTCACTGTGTTTTAAAACCGTAATAAACCCAAAAGCAAACCTTTATTATATTGCAGCTTCCCAATTCTTAGTTGTAGTGGCTGCTGTTTTTTTTTTTTTTTTTTTTTTTTTTTTAGACTTCTTTTCCTTTGGTGATCCAGCCGGTAAGTCCAATGGTTTTTCAAAAGAAGCTCTCCTGCAGATGTAACAGTTACTGGGATGAAACAAACCTACAATCCATTTAAAGAATGTTAACCCAACATTTCATATTCTTGACATTTGCCTGCTATACCATTTACTTGTATGAAAATGTATCCTGTTCTCTTTGCATGAAATACCTTTCCTATTAAAGTGGTTGTAAACTTTGTTACACAACTTGTACCTACAGGTAAGCTTATAAGGCTTACCCGTAGATACTTTAAAAATCTCCTAAACTTTCACCGTTTAGGAGATATTCAGAGTGCATGCACTCTGAAGGGGTGGCTTACAGTGCCGGACCTTCAGAGCCCATGCAGGTAAGAGCGGCTCCCGCCTGCATGCGCAGGAGTGACGTTATCGCAGCTCCAGCCACTTGCAGTGCTGAAGCCCGAAAACCCGGAATAAACACTGAGGGACATGTCAGCCATCTCAATGGGCTTCGTTTAAGGTAAGTATTTCATAACGTGCTAATGCTATACTAGCGCATTATGCCATTATATGGGGTTTTTTTTTTCCTTTTTTTTTTTTTTTTCTGGCAATGCTGAGAACTTGGCCTTCTCTCCTCCAATGATCAGACTGGTGCGGGCACTCCTCCTCTGCATAGTCCATTCACTGGGAAGACCAGTGTGCTGCTGTTTCTCCTCTTCCAGTTCTCTAAGCTCCTTATGCAGCTGAGAACAGAGGGTATGTGATCACTTATAAAATAGCAAAATGCTCAAATACTTGTTTGGACACCAATCACAACAAAATTCTGCACTTTGTCCTGCTTTGTCGTCAACACAAACACATATCCATAAGACCTGCTGCATCCAGAGAAAAGCAGCATAACACAACACAAAGCAGGTCAAGCGCAGTCTCGGAGCTGTCATCCACATTGCACCACTGCGGTAAATGGGAATTTGCTGACCTATGTTTGATGTGCAATTTATGCAGGAAAATATTGATGTACTAAAGTCCCAAGGTGTAATCCTCAAATCCTTTAATGCATACTGCTATTAATTTTAACTATATTAATATATTTTTAATCACCTTGGACTTAGCTGAAAATAACTTGCTTTTCTTTGAAAATAAGGATCCTTGTTTTGGTGTTAGCTCTGTGACTTGAGCCTATAATGTAATAACATGTATAGTTTGTGTGTGCTTGCATAGTATAGGTGTTAGAGCTGCACGATTCTGGCTAAAATGAGAATCGCGTTTTTTTTGCTTAGAATAAAGATCACGATTCTCGCAGCCTAACGCCTTTCACATTATACACAAAATTGGGCTAACTTTACTGTTTAGTTTTTTTTTAAATTCATTAAAGTGTATTTTTTCCAAAAACATTGCGTTTGAAAGACTGCTGCGCAAATACAGTGTGATATAAAATATTGCAACAACCACCATTGTATTCTCTAGGGCAGGAGTAGGCAACCTGGGCCCTCCAGCTGTTTTGAAACTACTAGTCCCATGAGACATTGCAAGACCCTGATGATCACAGGCTTGACTCCTAGAGGCATAGGCATGATGGGATTTGTAGTTTTACTACAGCTGGAGGGCCAAGGTTTACTACCCCTGCTCTAGGGTCTCTGCTAAAAAAAAAAATATATGTAATGTTTAGGGGTTCTAACTAATTTTCTAGCAAAAAAATACTGATTTTTAACTTGTAAGCAACAAGTGTCAGAAAATGGTTTAGTCTTTAAGTGGTTACACTGCCCTCATCTGCAGTTTATTCAATTGATCTAAAAGAACAAAACACAATGTTTCTCTTTATCTTGCCTGAATGATGTTGTGATAAACTTGGCAGGCTGCCTGTTTTTTTTTTTTTTTTTTTTTTTTGTTTTTTGTTTTTTTGAAAGTTGTTGGCTTGAGCAGAGAACTCTCTGCACTGAATGGGGAAATGCTGTGTTAAAATCGCAAGGGGGGTTGATTACCGATCTGGATTATTGAACGATTAATCGCGTAGGTGTACAATCTTTTAATTACAGAGAGTCCAATCTTTGTAATGATCTTGGAGAGCATTTTGTAACATTGTAAATTCGTACCACCTGTTTGAATTTGCTTCACTCCAGCACTTTTTTTTTTTTTTTTTTTTTTTTTTTTTTTGATGCCTCCGATCACTCCCTGAAGCTTGTAATTTTTATAACCAAATTGAATCTACTTACCTCAAGTATATATTTTTTTTTTTTTTTTCTGACTAATCAAGTTTCTTTTTACTCTCCTAACACTTGAGTTGAATCTATTGTAATGCAGATTTCTGTAAAATTATACAGCAAGGTCTGCAATTTGATTAAGATTTAGAAATGTTAACTGTGCCTAAACCGTATCCTATCAAATGTATCTTTTGCATGAAATTACCCCTGAAAATAGCAGCACCTCTTGGCATATGGGGGTGCCTAGGCACTCCTGTGCCTACAGCCTCTTCATTACATACACTATATTGTCAAAAGCATTGGGACACCTGCCTTTGCACGCACATGAACTTTAATGGAACCCTAGTCTTGGTCTATAGGGTTCAATATCGAGTTGGCCCAGCCTTTGCAGCTATAACAGCTTCAGCTCTTCTGGGAAGGCTGTCCACAAGGTTTAGGAGTGTGTCTATGGGAATGTTTAACCATTCTTTTTCAGAAGTGCATTTGTGAGGCCAGGCACTGATGTGGATGCACAAACAAGGTACATAAAGACATGGATGAGCGAGTTTGGAGTGGAGTAACTTGACTGGCCTGCACAGAGTCCTGACCTCAACCCGATAGAACACCGCTGGGATGAATTAGAGCGGAGTCTGTGAGTCAGACCTTCTCGTCCAACATCAGTGCCTGACCTCACATATGCGCTTCTGGAAGAATGGTCAAACATTCCCCTAGACGCAATCCTAAACCTTGTGGACAGCCTTCCCAGAAGAGTTGTAGCTGTTATAGCTGCAGAGGGTTTCAGGAGATTTGGAGTAAGATTTTGTAATGTCACTACTGTGGTGTTCTTGCTGAAGGTTCTGACGGAAGAAAACTAAAACCCCAGAGGGCTACCCCCACACAGACACTGTGCCGAACAAGGCGCAGTAGTAAGTAGCGGGGGCTGTACCTGGCTGTCTTGTTCACCCTTCTGCTTTTATAGTTTGTCACTAATTAGAGGAAGTATGCAGGTTGGAAGTTTTAACCTCCATGTGCATACTTGTTTGGGTATTTCCAAAAAGAGAATTGGAAACGGCTGATCTTTCATGAGAAGTGTTCTTGCGTTGTGCTAAATTGTTGCACTTTTTTTTTTTTTTATAGGGATTTCTTTAACTTTAGCTATATGATTAATAGACATTGTAGTACTATAAAAACTAACATTTTCATCCTATAGGATTTTATTATAAAGTAGTGGATTGGTGTAATCTATAGCATCTTGTCCTGACTAATCTGACATTTTCTTCCTGGCTTCCTCTATAAATTGTGCAGGTCACTCTCTGAGTCCTTTTAAATCATTCTGCTGGTGAGAGGGTGACGTCTTGGCTTTCAGAATTCCTGTATCGTGGCAAACTGTGTTATGGTAAACGACATAGCTGCCTTTCAGCACTGTACGAGACAGCTGTTTTCTGACTGTAGCTGCTGGGAGCAGAAACAGATCTTCAGCTATTTGAGATGGATCATATGAACGGGTATAAGGAGTAGCTGAATTTTCAAATATATTTAGGGTTTAAGAAACATGTAATCATCCATTAGCTGAGTGCCTGTATGAAAACATGGTGTTCCTATACCCTACTGTGGGTGACAAGGAGACCATTTAGATACTTTATTTTAACATAATAATATAATAATAAATACTGGTGGAAATACATACAGGTATGTATTATACATGGCATGAACATTTTTTTTTTTTTTTATTAAAGTGTGTGTGTACACACACACACACACACACACACACACACACACACACACACACACACACACACACACACACATATATATATATATATATATATATATATATATATATATATATATATATATATATATATTACAGAGGGTCCCCTACTTACAAACGACTCCTACTTACAAACGGAGGGAGACAACAGGAAGTGAGAGGAAATCTACCCCTAGGAAGGGAAATTCACTCCTGTAAGGGTTAATATGGGAAAAAGGTGTCTCCACTGATGCTTTATCACCTATCCTTATTTCCCTAATAACCCCAAATTTTCAAAATCCAATTGTCATTGGGACAGAAAGTGAGGTGAAATCTTCTGAACAGGGGCACAGACAGCAAAACAAATGTTACAGGGGTGATAACCCTTCCCTATGCTATCTACAAAACTTAAAAATAGATTTTTTGGCTGGAGCTACACTTAAAAAATGTACCTGTTCCGACTTACAAACAGATTCAACTTAACCACTTGCTTACCGGGCACTTAAACCCCCCTCCTATCCAGACCAATTTTCAGCTTTCGGCGCTGACGCACTTTGAATGACAATTGCGCGGTCATACAACACTGTACCCAAATGAAATTTTTATCATTTTTTCACCACAAATAGAGCTTTCTTTTGGTGGTATTTGATCACCTCTGCGGTTTTTACTTTTTATTAAAAAAATTTTAAAAACTGATTTTTTTTTTAAAAAAAAGTTTATTTTTTTATATTTTGTTTTAAAAAATTTTAAACGGGTAATTTTTCTCCTTCATTGATGAACGCTGATGAGGCGGCAGTGATGGGCACTGATAGGCGGCAGTGATGGGCACTGATGGGTGGCAGTGATGGGCACTGATGGGTGGCAGTGATGGGCAGCACTGGCAGGTGGCACTGATTGGCACTACAGGTGGGCATTGATAGGTGGCACTTGTGGGCACTGATAGGTGGCACTGTGGGCACTGATAGGTGGCACTGTGGGCACTATTAGGTGGCACTGTGGGCACTATTAGGTGGCACTTTTATTGGGTACTGATGAGGCAGATGTGCCTCTTCCACTTGGGGACCGATGTCCCTCACATCCGATCCGGTGATCGGCTTTTTTTTCTACTCGCGCTGTCAGCGTGAGTAAGAAAAAAAAAACGATTACCGATCTTTTGTTTACATCATGTGATCAGCTGTCATTGGCTGACAGCTGATCACATGGTAAGGGGCCGGGACCGGCCCCTTACACAGATCGGTGATCAGCCGAGTCTCAGTGACTCGGTGATCACAACGCGCCCGGCGCGCGCCCTGCAGGGCGCGCGCAGGGAGCGTGCACAGGGGAGGACGTCATATGACGTCCTCCCGGGAATGTAGGTCCGCGCTGTAGCCGTCATTCGGCTATAGCGCGGATGCCAGGTGGTTAAGAACAAACCTAAAGTCCCTATCTTGTTTGTAACCCGGGGACCCCCTGTGTATATGTGTGTGTATATATATATATATATATATATATATATATATATATATATATATATATATATATATATATATATATATATATATATATATATATATATATATATATATATATATATATATATATAACATTTAAGCACTCCTCCCCCTCCTCCTATGCCACATTTTGGCATGTCATTTTTTTTTTTTTCTGGGGGGGGGGTTGCAGGTACCCACTCCCACTTCCGCTCAGACCCTCCCTCCCTGCAGTCGGGGAGGTCCATTCAGGAGGCGCGGAGCGACTCGCACCCAGCTGTGAAGCCACAAGCTGTCACAGCTGGTACCCACAGTTGTAATGCCGGGGAGGGGAGAGGGAGAGAATCGCTTGTTCCAGCAGATCAGTGGATCTTGGGACGTGTATGTGTTTTTTTTAAAAGTCATCAGCTATACTTTTTGTAGCTGCTGACTTTTAATTAACACAAAAATGACAAACTCCGCTTTCAATTCTGACAAACCAATGTGCACAGCAGTAGAAACCGTTCGGCTTAGCATGCTGCCTTTTTCTTTTTCAAGTCTGGTTGTTCATGTGCAGAAGATTACAGCAAGATTATGAATGTTGTTAAGGATTGGTGTGGTGTGGTGTGGTGTTTTTTTTTTTTTTTTTTTTTCATTATAAGTGGATGTTATTTTCTTTATATTTGGTAGGTGATCTCTTTAAAAGCTAATACTTCAAATTTTGCTGGCAATATTGGACCTCAACCCTCACTTTTTTTTTTTTTTTTATTTTGCGATGTTTCATAGTCTGCCTTGAAATCTTACTACTACATTAGCCATAAAATAAAGTAGAAAAAAATCAAATACAGAGAATGAACAAATTTTTGTTCTGGCTGTGTGACCGTTGGGAACATGTGAACTCAAGAGTGGAGGTTCCAACACTGGAGTCTGTTTTAAAAGGTGAATCTTAGAGTGCACTGACCCTGTATGCTGTGTAAAATAGAGCTGTCATTTATTTACTTTAGTGTAGTACAGTCTTCTAGAGTTGTCTGTGGTTCTTGATACTTGGCAGACATGCCCCATTTGTACCTCCGTTCTCACATTTGTGATACCAGCCACACAACAGTGCTGTGGACACGTTAGTCACTGTGTACTCTTCATTTAAACACCCGTCCTTTTATACAACACTCCATGACTTCCTCTTACGTTCTGTGTGTGGGAACAGGGAAGAAATATTATAATATAAACTATGTTCAGTGTAATAGATTGTGATTTTGACAGTACCCACTGCCAGATGTTAACTTGTATGTCCATCCTCTTCCCAGTGTTTTGGTCATCTTTTACTCTGCATGTTGTGTTAATCACTCTTCATATTGGACTTGCTTTGCTTTGACATGAAGCTATACATGATTAACACTTGCCCATTATTTTGCGAGTAATTAATCAACCCCTTGTATGTGTAGAGTGTGTTAGAATTAGAGCATCCTGCTCTACCTTTGGAATGGTGAGGCTCCCATTATATAGCTTTGCGAGGACTGCTTGATGATTTCTCCATTATTTTAAAACTTTCTATAAATCATCCTTCCACTTATCTGAAGGTTTTTTTTTGCTTATAGAAACTTGCCTCAGAATGGTTGTTGATATAAGCCATCTGTTTCCTGCTTTCTGTTCATTTAAAATGCTTAGAGAGAGGACTTTTACCCCTTTTTTATTTAATAAAGAGATCTCAAGTAAGAAAATTTTCCTTTTTAAAATTATTTTGAGTGCACAGCCTACCCCTGCTATGATGGTAATCCTGGAATTCATAATCTGCACCTGGCTGCTCAGCTAACAGTATCTTCAAATGTGATAGTATCCTTATTATCAGAATGGTCTTGAATCTGAATGCCAGTGTTATTGGTTCCAGATCTGCCAGTTCGCAGGCCCCTATGCAAACTCATCTGCTCACACTGGGCATGAAAAGGAGGTTGCGGAGCACAGAATTTTAAAACCGAATTGTGGTAAAAATCGGATACATCTGGCTGCAGTAGATTGTATATACATTTAGTCTGTGTATTATTATTTATTTTATTACAGGTACTTGCATAGCACCATCAATTTACGCAGCACATTACACGTACTGTATATTGTACATTCACATCAGTCCCTGCCCTCAAGAAGCTTACAATCTAAGATCCCTAACTCACATTCATGCATACACATACTAGGGCCAAACCATGAGCCAATTAACCTACCAGCATGTCTTTGGAGTGTGGGAGGAAACCGGAGTACCCGAAGGAAACCCACGCAGGCAGAACATGCAAACTACAGGTAGGTAGTGCTGTGGTTGGGATTCAAACTAACAATCCCAGTGCTTCCATGCAGAAGTTTAAACGCTAAGTTCACCTTTTTGTTTGTGTTTTTTTTTTTTTTTTTCTAAATTCCAGCTCCCCTATGTACCAGTATAACTTTTAATGTACTTTTGCAAAATTAAAACTGCTTTCCATTCTACACAGGCTTACCTCACTCTCTACATAGCTGTTTAAACACACTGCTCGATTACTTCTGCCTTACTTCCTGGACAGACTTTGGTTCATGACACAGGAGAGAGTTGACCAGCTAATCTCATTAGCACACACCCTGCATCATCTACCCTCAGAAGAACATTAATGCTATATTGGTACATAGGGGAGCTGGAATATAGAAATAAAAAAAGAAAAGGTGAACAAAGGTAAACCTTGCTTTTAACCACTTAAGGACCAGCTGCACTGCAACAGATTGGCTCCCCTGGGCGAATCGCCGTCATGGTAAGTCGGTCTCTTTAGGAGCTCTAGGGGGGCGCGTGCGGAGCCGATACGCATGGCCGGCAGTCGCGATGCCCGCCCGCGATTGCTCCTGACAGACGGAACTGTCAGACAGAAATTTAGACAAACAGATCTCCGTTCTCTCAGGGGAGGAGAGACAGATCTGCTGCTCATAAAGATTAGGAACAGCGATCGGTCTCCTCCTCCCAGGCAGTCCCATCCTCAAACAGTTAGAACACACATGAGGGAACACCTTTAACCCCTTGATTGCCCCCCTAGTGTTAATGCCTTCCCTGCCAGTGACATTTATACAGTAACTGGGGTTGCCATTACTAGTAAAAAAAATTTATAAAAATGCCATAAATCTATCCCCTATTTTGTAGATGCTATAACTTTTGCTCAAACCAATATATTCTTGTTGCGATTTTTATTTATTTATTTATTTATTTATTTTTTGTAGAAGAAATATATTGGCCTAAACTGAGTTTTTAAAATTTTTTTTTTTTTTTTGGATATTTATTATAGCAAAAAGGAATTTTTTTTTCAAAATCGTCGCACTCATTTTGTTTATAGCACAAAAATAAAAAAAAATGCAGAGGTGATCCAATACCATAAAAAAAAGCTCTAAAGCTCTTAATTGTCAGTTAAAGCAACACCGTGCTGTATCGCAAAAAATTGCCTGGTCATAAAGGGTGGAAAACCTTCTGGTCCTTAAGCGGTTAATTTAGTTTTCTAAATTCTAAAGCCTGGTACACACTAGAAGTTTAATTTCCTTCAACTAGACGATGTTAGTACAGCGATCTCCCCCACTGGGCTATTGTGTTCTGACGGGAATGCACCCCCACCAGAACACACCAGTCAACACTCGCAGCCATTGACTGCAAGTGCTGATTGGATGCTGTTCAGCTACTGGTTTTCAAGCATGCTCTTTCGACAGAAGCCAGATGTGAGATCAGCTTCTGTCGGACAGGCAGCAGTACACACAGGCCAAAAGTCTGCTGGCTTCTCCTGTACCAGCTTATTTCGGCCAATATTTGGCCAGTGTGTACGGAGCTTAAGGGAGATATGTGATGCAATGAATTGTGCATCACATCGCCCCCTGCTGCATTGCTCTGTGCAGGCAGCAGCATTTTGGGCTGCTGGGTAGTGTGAATGAGCCCTCATGCTTAGGAGTTTGCTGATTTATTTATTGTATAACGTTGCTCTTTTTTTGCACATATGCTTTCTGTCCTAAGCAGTTTGGATTCCTAGGCCCAATTTTTTTTTTTTTTTTAACCTGAACCACAGCTTTTTAGTTTGAGATTTTTATTGCAGCAAAATAAGCTTTGCAACATTATGCCATTTGTTTCTTGTGTCCATTACAGATTTGCTTCTTGCGTAAGGCAGAACTGTAGAATTCAGCTGGTTCATAAACGTGATATTTACCTTGTAGTCTTTCATTAGCTTTTATTGATACAGCATTCTCAGTGATCAATATTAGCTTAGGGGTCTCAAAAGCAGAGCACTGTGTCAAGCTCACAGTGATTAGACAGTGGATGAGCTCTTTGTGTACAAGCAACACATTCTGTGTTAGTTGCCCTTCTCCGCCTGGTTCTTGGAATTTAGCAATATTTGTGGGGTAGCTTGAATGAAAGACTATTTAACAGAATTTTTATATTTTGTAATATTTCCCTACTTGTAGCTGGTTCACACATTAAACATTTGGTTTATACAGCAAAGCCAATGTGGCACAGCACCAAAGGTTACAAACAGATATATCCCCTAAACATCAAACGCTAAGGCCCTATGCACACGTGGCAATTTTTTCCTACCCTGGACACCTTTGCTCCAAGGGAGGTAAAAGCGGCATTAAAAACACGCTGCCTTTGGAAATGTATTTAGAAGCGTCTGGGTGTCCCTTCATTCCATTGACCAGAATATTAATTTATTCTGGCCATTGAAATTAATGAACGCTAAACACACCTAGCTTTTTTTTTCTGTCAGTAAACACTCCTGCCTCTAAATGCCTGTAAGCACCCATGTGTACAAGGACACCGAGGCTAATGTAGAGGGGTGACTAGAGGCAGAAAAAAAAATTCAAACACCTTTTTAAAAGTGGCATTTTTGACGCCCAGTGTGCATAATAAGACCTAAAAGGTGCTTGTACATACTTTTTTTAGGCTTCATGCAAACTGCTAAAAAGCCTTTCTTCCTGGCAGCAGCATTTTGCTAGAAA
This sequence comes from Aquarana catesbeiana, assembly GCF_042186555.1. Lineage (NCBI taxonomy): Eukaryota > Metazoa > Chordata > Amphibia > Anura > Ranidae > Aquarana > Aquarana catesbeiana. Next base: position 159,414,327 of record NC_133331.1, on the reverse strand, counting down.
AAAATGCCTGACGCTTGTAAAATTGTGTAACACATTAAGGCGTGTTTACTCTGTACACTGCGTCTATGTGAGTACAAACTGAAAATTGTACTTACAACCTGAAAGTAAATTGTAGAGGCGAGGCTGCAAAGCATGCAGGGTATCCAGGAGGTTAAATCCATGTGACCATACTAGATTTGGGATGTCCATCTTTTCAATGTCTACGCACATGTGTTGTAAACTTTAGATTTCAGGGCTTGTCAGATTGAGCTCCAATGTCCATGTACAAGGTTTACAATTGCTGGTGCAAAGACAGGCTAACACTATAATAAAGTGAGAAAAAAAAAAGGGCACAAATGTAAATTGTGATGCTTGACGTGCATTAAATAGAGGCTAACGTGTGAATGTGTCCCAAACTACAAAACTTTATTATTGATTGCATAGGTTGCAAAAGATTAACATTTGATCTATTGCCCTTCAATGTAGTGTACATATAACCAACACAAGGCCCGCAAGCTGAATCCAGCCCACAAGATCTTGTCATGTGACCTCATGTGGAGTTGGTTGCACACTGTGCATAGCGCACCCCTAAACCCTGCCCTGTGTACGTACTGCACCCCTGAGCGCTGTGCACAGCGCACCCCCTGAACATAAGTAGCACACCCCAGATACAATTGGCTCTTCGAAGGCAACTATACTGTTGATGAGGCCCACAATGAAGTTTGTGCCAACCATGCTGAGTTTTGAGTGTTGTCCGCCTAGAATACGAAGTGTATTGTGGCCACCTCACCATCTCCTCCTCTTCATAACCTAGACAGAAGGGTCCTGTAGTTCACTGAGGATACAGTGGGTATAGAAAAGAATCACCCCCCCCCCCTTAAAAATCACATTTTGTTGCTTTGCAGCCTGAAATGAAGACGCACATTTTGTTTTATCCAGATTATTTACCAGTGCAGCTTATAACATCCAAGTGAAACTTAGAACACCAACATGTCAGAAAAAATAAAAACAATTCAAAAACAGAATCCCTGAGTTTTGAAAAAAGGACCTATGTCAGTATTTTGTTGGACCACATTTTGTTTAGTCTGTTGGGATATGTCTCTACTAACTTTGCACATCTAGACTTTGCAATATTTGCCCACTCTTATTTTCAGAACTGCTCAAGTTCAGTTAAATTTGATAATGACCGTTTGTGGACTACAATCTGCAAGTCATTACACATTTAAATGTGGTTTAGGTCTGGACTCTGGACTATGCCATGCAAGGACATTCACCTTTTTCTCCTTCAACCACTGTTTGGTCAGTTTTGCCGTGTGCTTTGGGTCAATGTCATGTTGGTAGGTAAACCAACTTTCTGGCAGAGGGCAGCAGATTTTCCTTTTTTGTCCCATCCATTTTTCCCTCTATCCTGACAAGTGCTCCAGTCCTTGCTGCAGAGAAACACCCCCATAACAGGATATTACGACCTCCGTGCTTTACTGTAGGAGTTTGTGTTATTTGGATGGATTTTTGACAGACATATCATTTGGTATTGAGGCCAAATAATTAAATTTTAGTCTCATCTAACCACCTTAAACGCACCTTGAAGATTCTGAGACCACATTGGAAAAGTAGTATGGTCAGATGAGACTAAGATTGAATGATTTGGCCTCAACACCAAACAATATGTCTGGAGGTAATCCAATACAGCTCACCATCTAAATAACACAATTTCTAGAGTAAAGCATGGAGGTGGTAATATCCTGTTATGGGGGCATTTCTCTGCAGCAGGGACTGGAGCACTTGTCAGGATAGAATGAAAAATGGATGGATGGAGGGAATTGTGCTGCCCTCTGCCAGAAAGTTGTCAATGACCCAAAATGCACAGCAAAAATGACCACACAGTGGTTGACGGAGAAAAAGGTGAATGTCCTTGCATGGCCTAGTCCAGGGGTCTCAAACCGGCGGCCCTCCAGCTGTTGCGAAACTACAAGTCCCAGCATGCCTCTGCCTGTGGGAGTCATGCTTATAACTGTCAGCCTTGCAATGCCTCATGGGACTTGTAGTTTCACAACAGCTGGAGGGCCGCCAGTTTGAGATCCCTGGCCTAGTCAGAGCCCAGACTTAAAACCCAATGAAAATCTGTGGCATGACTTGAAGATTGCAGTCCACAAATGGTCACCATAACATTTAACTGAACTTGAGCAGTTCTGCAAAGAAGAGTGGGTAAATACTGCAAATGTGCAAAGCTAGTAGCGACATATCCCAACAGACTAAAGGCTGTAATTAAAGCAAAAGGTGGTTCAACAAATACTGACATAAGTTGGGGGGGGGGGGGTGTAGCTATTTTTTTTTTTTTTTTTTTTTTTTTTTTTCACTTGGATGTTCTAAGTTGCACTAGTAAATACAGCTGGATAAAACAAAAACTGTGTCTGTCTTCGCTCCAGGCTGCAAAGCAACAAAAGGTGATTTTTTTTTTTTTTTAATTCTTTTCTATACCCATTGTATTTGTGGAGGCCAACATTGATTTAAGACTAGTTCAGTGCATAGGAAGGACACTGGATTTTCTGGTATTATCGATGATGGGATTAACAGGTATTTGTGTGTACTTACAGTACTGTCTGAACAAAAAAAAAAAAAAACGAATACTCCCACCACCTATTAGATGTAGTTACTGGTTCGCAACGCCACTGTATACAATAACCATCAGTGGAGACTCCTCCATCCATGCTTTGTGTTAGAAAATTAGAACTCCCAGTATGCTTCAGAGGGCCCCTGGCACATTCCCACTTCAGAGCCTTTCTATTCAGAGTGCTTACACGGCTTGCAACAGGCGGGATCCTAACATGCAGAAAGTCGCTCCAGACAGAACAGCATAAGAAATCGGTGAAAAACTTCTCACTGCTCAGAATTTACATTGTAGCAGCAAAAGAAAGTGTATTCAACAAAGCAGTCAAAAATCGCTCCCCTGCATGATTTTGGGTCGTTTTATCATTCCCATATTGTGTTTGTTAATCCCATATTTATTCAATATAATAAACTCTGTAGTTTTTTTTAAAAGTAAAATACATTTATAGTGTGCGGCTAACTGTGTGATAAATAGTTAATTTGCTAAATAAATAGATAGACCTGTTTTGCTATAGTACAACCCTGCACTGTCAGAATGCCCAATTCACCTCGTGCTGCAGAAGAAGTGTCTTCGGGTTCTTTGTTGAAATTCTTCTGTCTTGCAAAGATGATTGACAGCAACATATGTGGAGTAGCCTTTTGCAGCTGGAGTTTCATCATGGGCAGAGATGGGAGATGAGCAAATATAGCAAGAGCCCAGTGATGGTTAGGATTGTGAATTGTTTAAGGGAAGGAAGCATTGCTGTCCCTTTCCCCCATTAGGGAGAGTCACTCTGTCCGGCTTACCAGTGTTACCAGAATTGAAAGTGAGGGTGACGCCCAGAATTCAGTTGTCACCAGAACAGGACTAGATGGGAAATCTTCCAATGGGAATACTTCTTCCCATGACAGCAGTTGAAGAGGAGATATCCCTCTCATCGGAAAGATATCCCCTTTCTTTCATGTTGAGTCTACAGAACAGGTATTAAAAGAAACTTCTCTGACACAGCAGTTTAAGGCTGGGTTCACACTGGTGCGATGTTAGACATCGCATGTGATTTGCACCGCACTGCTGTGCAGATCACATGCGATGTCTGTGCAATTGGAACTCAGCCATTCAGATTGTATGGCTGAATTTGCATCGCATTCATGCCAAATATGGTGCAGGACCCTTTTTTTTGGTCCGCACTGTAATCGAATTGCATGGGTGTTCACACCCATGTGATCTGACTCCTGCACCATTTGACAGTTTGCACTGTGATCTGGTGGCTTCATTAACTTTCTTTTGACAACCACAGAGGTTCGCATAGGGCAGTGGGAACTGCCTGCGAGTTCTATGCGATGTGGGAACCGACACTGGAATTGCGCTGGTTCCTGCATCGTGTTAGTGTGAACCAGGTTGTAATCCGTCCCTACTCTGTCCAAAATGGGGAAACATTTTTGGCTTTAGATATACCTCATGGGATTTCACACACCAAATTTTTACACTTTTTAAAGCGACTGTGTGTGGTGTGTGTTTTTTTTTTTTTTTTAACAGACATGTCGTACTTACCTGCTCTGTACAGTGGTTTTGCTTAGAGCAGCCCGGATCCTCTTCTTTTTGGGTCCCCTGTCGTCACTCCTGGCTCCTCCTCTTCAGCCAGTGCCCCCAATAGCAAGCCATTTGCTTTGGGGGCACTGATGCGTGTTCGTTCCCGAGCCCCGCTCTATGCACCCATAAGACACACAGCCATGGCTCGGCCCTGCCCCCGCTCTCTCCTCATTGGCTCACTGGCTGTGATTGACAGTAGCAGGAGCCAATGGTTCCTGCTGCTGTCTAAGCCAATGAGGCATGAGAAACCTGGGAGGAGCTTGGCTCTCGTGCACATCGCTTGATAGATAGGGAGCTCAGGTGAGAATTAGGGGGGCCGCTGCACACAAAAATGTTTTTACCTTCATGCATAAAATGCATGAAGGTTAAAAAAAAAAAACCTTGAGCCTTTTAAAACCACTTTAATTTTAGCATAGTAACTTTTTGCTTGATTTTTTTATTTTTATTTTTTTTTAACAGACAAAATTGAGACCTGGATCAACTATAGTATAATTAATAAACTGTCTTCAGTATATTTTAATACAGTTTAAAAACTTTAAATTTTTGTATATCAAATGCACTAACTTGTTCTTGCTGGTTAGTGCATATCCTATACAAATTTTAAAGGTTTTAAGGCTTTTCATCCTCTTTTAGCTGCCAGTGTTTACATTTATGCTGCGGTATTTGCTCTTATATACTTGCATAAACACATCAATTACTTTACTAAAACCGTGCCACTGTGTCCCAAAGGGGGGGATTTCCACTCACTTCCTGTCCCATAGCCAAAATAGGAATTGAAACAAAATCCCTACAAAGTGAAGAAATCACAGGGTCTCAAACCAGTGGCTCCTTTTTGGAAGATTTTCCCTCTTCCTATTTGGGTGTCAAGCCAAAATTTGGGCTTTTCTTTTACATTCACTTTCGTTCATGGTAAGGAGAGGGTGAATATTCTTCATGATGACACAGGCAGCAGTACAAACTGACGGGTGATCTAATCCCTCCCAAATCTGTCCAAAACTTAAAAAAATAGTTTTGTCCTTTTAGCTACATTTTAAAGAGCATCTATGGTCAAAAATCACATTATCCTTTCTACATTGTATTTCAGTTTTTTTTTTGCTAATACAAGCTAACGTGCTAATACAGTAATACATTTAAGGCTGCTTTCACACTGAAAGCGCCACTCATTTTAGCAGTGCTTTAGCACTATTTAAGTGGTGCTTTTTTCCAAAAAAGGGGCAAACAGTCCAGTCCAGTTTTGCGACACTTTCTAAGCGCTTTTCAGGTGCTTTGAAAGTGCTGCCCACTCGTTCTAAAGGGCAGGGCATTTTGGGAGCTCTAAATACAGCGATTCCCAGCCCCGCACCAAAGATGCTGCTTGAAGGACTTTTCGGAAAGTCCCGCAAGCGCACCGCCCGAGTATGAGAAGACACACTGGAATGAATGGGAGGATGTTTTCAGGCTCCTAGCAGAGGCAATTTCTAGCACTAATGCGCCTGAAAACCGCCCCAGTGTGAAGCTGGTCTTATGCACATATTGGCCTAATGCTCTTCAGTGGAAAAGTGTGTGGGGCCTTTTTTTTTTTTTTTTTTTTTTTTTTTTTTGGTCCTGGTGTTATTTTGCACATATATTTTGACTTTACATCCTCAATCAGATAAATGGTTTCCCTGTTTTTTGTTATGCTGCTGTGAGAGGTAGAATACTTTTGTGCCCATTCATACAGAAAGCTTGTGTGTATGCACTTCCAACTAGGGTCGTCCGTCTGTTCAAAACCCAATCACGGCACTACCTGCATGAGGTTTACATGTTCTCCCCTGTGTTTACGTGGGTTTCCAGCAGTGGTCCGGTGTGTTTTCTGTTCTCTGTTTTTTTTCAGGGACGAATCCGGCCCGAATTTTTGCCTGAATTCAGACCTGAAACTGAGCCACAGGTGCACAGGACCATTGTGCAATCCGCTCCGTGGCTGCCACAGAGCTGTGTGAACTGGCTCTATTGAGAGACAGTCACAGGCTCTTGTCATGTGAATTGGATGCAGATAAACCAGGGAAATTGGTGTGAACCCAGCCTAAGAGGCACTTGTGTAAGTGAAATTGCACAATGTGCTAGTATGCATACATTATGAAATACTTACCTTAGAGCGAAGCCCTGCTGTGGCACATTGTCACCGCTGACAGGGCTTCCATCTTCCCCTGGTCTTCTTTCCGGGTTGGTGGGCTCCAGAAGTATGAGTAGCCAGAGCCGTGATGACATCACTTCCCCGCATGCGCCCTCGGCTTCAGGACAGAGCTCTGAAGGTATGCTGGAACTTCAGAGTGCATGCTCTGGTGACGTCACTGGCTGCATCCAGTGTGAATATCTCCTAAACGGTGCACGTTTTAGGAGATATTTATTTTTACCTACAGGTAAGCCTCATTATAGGCTTACCTATAGGTAAAAATCACAAAGCTGACTTTACTACTGCATTTAAAATCGGAGTGGCTAAAGTGGATTACGCAGCACAATTTATTGTGGTAAAACAAGTGTTAAAAATCGTATTTTCATTAATTTTTTTAGCATAGGATTCCTGATTAGAAACAGTGGAACACGTTTACACATAGTGCTTGGCATCCTCCTGTTTTCCCATTCTTTCAGGATTTTGACATTTTATCGGGGGCATATCCCAGCTATGGCTGCCTTTTTGATTACTAGTTTACACTGCTGGCATCATTAGCAGTGTGGGTCTAGAAACAGGAGGAGCTGCCTGATGACATCTCACCTGTACAGCATTGTGGAATGAATGGTAAAGGGGGTAGGAGAGAGCAGCTGTAGAGTGCCTACAGAGCTACTTTATTCACAAGCAACTTAACTCCTACTGAAGGAGAAGGTTGTCAAAGTCTAGGTTTGCTATAAAGTGGTCTTGGTGCTCCTTAAATGGTTAAACCGTTTCTCCTTAAGGCGATTTAGTTATCTGGAAGTAAAAAGGAAAAAAAATGGAGAAGGCCTCCAGAGCTGTAGAATTGTAATCCCTTTTAGACTAAAATCTAGTCCCAGCTGTATTATTCAGAGGGATTTATTTGACTGAGTACACACCAGGGCTCTGCAATAGATATGGTGGGATCAACTGAATGCAATTTTCAAATATTTTGTTGAGATAGGCAAGGCTGTTTTATATTCTTTTTTCCTCACCTGAACCTTTTGAATGCTTCTATACATATGTGCATGTGTGCATATATAGTAGAATGTACAGTATGTCTGTAAGAGCAAAGGGATCTTCTAAATCCCTTCATTTATATTCCTTGGTATGAATGGAGCCCATGGGATTCAGGAGAACTGGAAAGTGTTTGCTGTTCAGCTACAGTTTCATACAATATTCTGAAGGAAAGGGAGTTTAATTGAAAAGATCTTTATTGCTGGACAGAAACCATTTATGTACCTGATGGAATAAAATGACTTGCAAATGGACTTGGTGGCTGTCTTTGTGCAACTGCATTGTTCTTAGCTGAAGGTCAGATGCCCAACATCATTATCTGGTCAGTTGATTACTTTTCACGACCCTCTGTTTTATTGTATCACCTGTGGCCAAAGCTACAAAGTATTGGGCTGGGTTTTCAAATATATTTGTGGTGTGTTCATGTGCAATTTTGGTGGGGCAGCCTATTAATTTTTTTTTTTTTAATTGGCCACTGTACCACAACGGACGACCTAAATGTGCATGTGCATCTTTTTCCAGTACACCACAGCACACAGATGTGTTATCGCTGCATTGTCCTACGCAGTGCATCTCAAATATGTGAACCCAGCCTGGTGGTTCACACTAGTGTGACTTGGGTTGCACAGAATCGCATGACAAAGGGAAATCTTATTGACCCTCCTTTGCACTAAATTAATAAGGGGACTGGAGGACCTCAATTATGAGGAAAGACAAGCGCTAAATTTATTTTCACCGTCAGGGCGGTTAGGATGTGGAACTCTCTTCCACAATCGTTGGTGTCGGCAGGAAGTATGGAAAGTTTTTAAAAGACTCTTGGACGTGCATCTTAACAAACAATTTAAGGGGATATGGGAAATGTATTTTTCTACACACACATACACAGGTTGAACTGGATGGACTATTGTCTTCAACTTACCTACTATGTTACTATGTAAGATCGCCTGGTACAACCTGGTGGGGGTTTGCCTTGTATGTATGGTATGGGGTCCACTGTTGTCTATCCTGATTTCACCTGCTTGGGCTACCTGCCTCCTCTACTGTGAGAGGTGGTAATGGAGAGAAAGTAGTGCAGCATGCATTAGACAGGCAAACCCATGTCTGGGGGAATAGAACCAGGTAGAAAAGCTACATAGTCATCTTCTGATAGTTAGTTATTGCATAAGTTACTTTAACCACTTCCCGCCCACAGGCCGCGAAATGACAGCTGGGCGGCGCGGCTCTCATTCTGGGTGGACGTCATATGACTGCCCTCCAGAACGACCGCTCTCGTGCGCCCGCTCTCATTGCGACGATCGGTGGTGCGGTGTGTCAGTCTGACACACCGATCTCGGTAAAGAGCCTCTGATGGAGGCTCTTTACCACGTGATCAGCCGTGTCCAATCATGGTTGATTATGATGTAAACAGCAGGAGCTGTTGATCGGCTTTTCGTCTCTCGCGTCTGACAGAGTAGAGGAGAACACACACACACACACACACACACACACACACACACACACACACACACACACACACACACACACACACACACACACACACACACACACACACACACACACACACATATATATATACACATGCACACATGCACACACACGCTTGTGTGATAAGTGCATGGTGTACCTAATGAAGCCAACACCCATGGGCAGCTAAATGCGGTTTAACTTTCATTCATCCCAAATACTTAGAGATGGTTCATCATCTTAGAATCCTGGTTGTCTGTAAGCAAACTGATATTCCCAAAGTGGAGCCAGTGAATTTATATTTAGTAGTTCTGTTAGCTTGCATCCAGAAGTATTGGTGGAAACGTTGTACATCACTACAGTGAACACTTGGGCTAAAATGTTACTCATCACCTTCCTTTTCAGCTTGGATAAGAATCAGTTTGGATGGGCGATTATAGTGGTCTAAATCCATATGACACTGTTCTATTTGTAGACAAGCTCAGAAAGTTTACTTTTAACAACGAGCGTAGTAAAAGTGTAACTGCAATTAGCCCAAAATCAGCATTTTTATTCATTTTCACTGTTCTGATTATTACATTTTATATATGCAGTGCATTTTGGAGAGGGCTATCATAACCCACATTTTAAACACTAGGAAGAATGGTAAAAAGGGTATTTCTATGGAGATTTCCCACCAGCTCAGCCTACCTGTCTTCCAATGATCAGACTTGTACTGACACTTGTCCCACCCCCTGCCCCCCGCACAGCCATTCACTGGTAAAATCATTATACTGCGTTTTTTCCACCCCTAGCTCTCAAAGTCCCTTATGCAGCTTACAACAATTATGTGATCACTAAAAAAAATAAAATAAAAATAAAGGATTTATACATTTAAAAAAAAAAAAAGTATAACTAGCAGGCACGCACAGTATATTGCATTACTTTTTGTAACTTATTTTAGTTTTTAATTTCTAATTTTCTTAAATGATTAAATAGGATCCACGTATTAAAGTCAATGTCTGTTTTTGTTAAGTTTTGGCATTAAATATTATATTTTTTGAGAATTTAAAACTTTTCAAATTATTTTTTTTTTTACTAGGTTAGTTTGGTTTCTGTACCAAATTGATAATTTTTTTTCTATTGGTCAATTCTTGCTGGAATAGATGCAGCTTCATTTTGGTCTCTGTATTCATGTTCTCCACTTTTTACAGTTGTCCGTAAAAGGTGGTGAACGCTCAGCCCTGGTTCACACTGATGCTATGCTGGAAACGCATAAGATTCGCTGGGTCTCCTTGCATCACATGGAGAAGCAATCGCACGGCGTCCACGAGATCTGCTGCGTGTGTCAATGTTAGATTAACGTTACCCCGAAATAGATTGCGATTGCCAGAATTGCATCTCATGGGTTTGAACAACAACACGATTCAATTCAGGGGAGGGGGGAAAAAAGGGGTTTTGCACCATTTTGGTGCAGATGAGATGCAATTTGAGCCATACAGAATGTATGGCTCAAATTACACTGCAGACATCGCATGGGATGTGCGCAGGAATGCAGTGTCTGCATTGAACAAGTGTGAACCCAGGCTTAATCGTTTGCATGAATAGAATTTGAGCTTTAAGGCTCCATTCACACTAGCGCGTTTTTTTTTTTTTTTTATGCATTTTGCAGAAATGCATGGGAATTTTTCAACATGGGTTCCTATGGAACATGTTCACATCAATGCATTTTTGTAGCTCTGCGTTTTTGGAAAGGGTCAGGGACTTTTTTTTCATGCAAAATGCAGCGTTTTGCATGTAATAGAATTCAATGGACCAGCATCAAAAACGCAAGTGCGACGTTTTTGCCGCGTGTTTGACGCGTTTTGCGCTTTTGGCGTTTTTTTTTTTTTAGACTGTATACAGTCTAAAAAAAACTGTAAATAAAGAAAAAAAAAAACGCAAAAACGCTGCAAAAACTGCTCAAAAACGCAGAAAGCACCACTGCAGAAACGCTCAAAAGCAACATGCATAGGTGTGAATCGAGCCTAAATCAAAGTCCTAGCCATATCTTTGTATAACAAGTGGCACAATGAAATTGGAACTTTTGTCAGAAAATTTAAATCCTGCTAGATCAATTCAAGCTGGCCCCTCATGCAGATAACATTAAAAATAAGTGCCTATACTGTGTAAAATCCAGTAATGCGTACTTTCACCCTGCTATGCACATGCTCCGTTGCTCTCTATTCGCGGCACTGTGCCTAAAATCAAAGCCACTAGAGGCCGATCAGCTGACAATCTAAAGATTTACTACTGAGGGGGCAGGAATGACAGACCCTGTAGTGGGACCGCAGATTAGGAAGAGAGAAAAGAAAAGCAGGAGAGGTGACAGGCTAATCTTTACTGCCAGGGAGACACAAGAGTTAAACAAACAAGAATACAACTGTGGCCAAAAGTTTTGAGAATGACACAAATATTATTTTCACAAAGTCTGCTGCCTCAGTTTTTTATGATGGCAATTTGCATATACTGCAGAATGTTATAAAAGTGATCAGATTAATTGCAAAGTCCCTCTTTGCCATTACATTTCAGTCCTGCCACAAAAGGACCAGCTGACGACATGTCAGTAATTCTCTCATTAACACCTGTTGACGAGGTTAAGGCTAGAAATCACTCTGTAATGCTGATTGAGTTAGAATAACACACTGGAAACTTTAAAAGGGGGGTGGTGCTTGAAATCATTGTTCTTCCTCTGTTAACCATGGTTACCTGCAAAGAAACACATGCAGTCATCCTTGCTTTTGCACAAAAAGGGATTCATAGGCAAGTATATTGCTGCTACTAAGATTGCACCTAAATCAACCATATATCGCAGGGATATGCAATTAGCGGACCTCCAGCTGTTGCAGAACTACAAATCCCATGAGGCGTAGCAAGACTCTAACAGCCACAAACATGACACCCAGAGGCAGAGGCATGATGGGACTTGTAGTTTTGCAACAGCTGGAGGTCCACTAATTGCATATTCTTGATATATTGGATCATCAAGAACTTCAAGGAGAGAGGTACAATTGTTGTGAAGAAGGCTTTAGGGCGCCCCAAGGAAGTCCAGTAAGTGCCAGGACTGTCTCCTACAGTTGATTCAGCTGCAGGATCGGGGCAACACCAGTGCAGAGCTTGCTCAGGAATGGTAGCAGGCACTTGTGGCAGAACTTGTGCACCTTAAGAGGCGGGTATACAAAAACCCCTACAAATTCTGACAAACTCCGAGCATTGATTATGCAAGAATGGGCTGCCATCAGTCAGGATGTGGTCCAGAACTTGATTGACAGCATGTCGGGGCGAATTGCAGAGGTCTTGAAAACGAAGGGTCAACACTGCAAATATTGACTCTTTGCATAAACCTAATTGTCAATGAAAGCCTTTGACACTTATGAAATGCTTGCAATTCTACTTTAGTATCCCATAGTAACTAATCCGACAAAAAGATCTAAAAACACTGAAGCGGCAGACTTTGTGCAGATTTAATATTTGTGTCATTCTCAAAACTTTTGGCCATGACTGTAGTTTCTTATCTCCCAGATATTCTTTCTCCCTTATGGGCAGCCTGTAAGCTTCTGTCAGCTTTCCTTTCTATCTGAACCAAGACGTACCATCAAGGCTGGAAATGTACATATTTTAATTACAGAAAGTAGTATATCGTTTTTGGGATCAAGGCGAAGGGGAGAGCTTACAATAAATAATTTACTGCTCTGGGCTTCAACAAAATGGCAGCAAACGGGAGCAATTCTGGACGCTATTTACAGCATACACTTATTTTGGCAACATAATTATTAATGTAGAATGTATGTTCTTTTGTTAACGAAAATTATTTATCAAACTGTTAGGCCTCTTTCTGACGAATGATCCGTTCAGTTCCGCCTGTCAGTTTTTTAGGTGGACCCTCCATAGACCTCTATGAAGCGTTGGATGTCAGCGGTGACATGTCCGCTGACATCCGACCCGCTCCGATCCGAAAAAGTGTAAAGGAGGAAAAAGCTACTTTTCCATCCGTTTTCGGATCGGGTGACGACAGACTCTACGGTCAGTTGTCATCCGATCCCCCATAGGGGAGAGCGGCACTGTGACAGGTCCGTTGCTGCACACCTGTCATCTGCCTGCTCAGCGGGGATCCACGGAGCGATCCCCGCTGAGCAAGCGGATGTTCATGAGACGAATCATCTCGGATCCGTCCCGTGTGAAAGGACCCTTATGGGTAAATTGGTACTTTGCAAGTTGATTAAAAAAAAAAAACCCTTGTATTTAGTAGCTAGTGGATTCTTTTTGACGATAATCTCACTACGTTTAATGTAGCTGTCTTGGTAATCATTTTGGACCCTTCAAGTAAACAGACATTTCAGGTTGTGTATAGCTTGGGGTGTCGTGTATGAATGATCCTCGTATCACACCAAAGCAGGACTGGAGTAAAGACTAACACATGTTCTAAAATATGAAACGTTCTCTGTTTAAAACATTTATGTTGATTGATCTTATTTCTATCTTTTGCAAAGTTCATGTTGTATGACCCAGCTTCCTGTGAATTGCAAATCAATAAATTGTGACATAAAAAATGAGCAAAGCATATCCTTCTATAGTATGTTCTTGCCTCAAATAAAAGCAGAGTGTGATTTCTGACTGTCTTGAGTCATTTCTGACAGGTTGTGCCAACTTCAAGGTATTGAGGGGGATGGTGTAGGGGGCCTCCAGCACAGAGCTTGCGATTGACGCTCAGCTGTGCATGTTTCCCTATGAGATTCAGTAGAGAAGGTGTGTCTCTTCCTTCCACTCAGGTCTTAAATTACACTTGGCTCTCCTCTCTGAGCTGTGCAGTGTGTGATGTCAGGTCCATGCCCCCTGCCAGTGGAAGCTCAAAAGAGCTGTCTAATTTCTGGACTTTAAATGGCTGTAGAGAAGGGATGGCTGCAGATGAGCTTGTGTACAGGAGGATTTGTTTTAAATCTGTGAATCACCTAGGCTAGTCATTTGGCTGGTTATGTGTAAGTGTTTACAACCACTTTGTGATTTTCAACTTACCCTGACCTGAGGTAGCGCAGCAGCCCCTTAGGCCCCTTTCACACTGGGGGGCTTTGCAGGCGCTACAGCGCTAAAATAGCACCTGCAAAGCGCCCTGAAAGAGCCGTTGCTGTCTCTCCCTGAGGGCTTTCATACTGGAGCAGTGCGCTGGCAGGACGCTAAAAAAAGTCCTGCTAGCAGCTTCTTTGGAGCGGTGTATACACCGCTCCAAAACCGCTCCTGCCCATTGAAATCAATGAGGCAGCGTGGCTATACTGCCAGCATAGCGCTGCTGCAGCAGAGCTTTGCGGAAGTTTTAACCCTTTCTCGGCCGCTAGTGGGGGGGGGGTAAAAGTGCCCCGCTAGTGGCCGAATAGTGCTGTGAAATTGAGGGTAAAGCGGCACTAAAAAAAATAGCAGAGCTTTACCGCCGACGTACCCACCTCCCGAGTGTGAAAGTTGCCTTACTATTATACTCCTTCCCCTGTGCTTCACAGTTGGGCTAAGTCTTTAAAGAAAGCAAAACTACATGCGAGAGAGAGAGAGAATTATAACCAATCAGCTTCTTACTTCAGCTTGTTCAGTTAAGATTTGAAAATGAAAGGGAGAAGCTGATTGCTTGCCCTGCACAGTTGCTCCAGTCTTAGTACATTGCCCTCCAAGTGGTAAAAAAATCAAAAAATAATTTGTTGTCTCAGTTGTCCACAGCAGGTTGTTCAGCTTATGTGATAATATGCAGGTGGCATTTAGTATGGATTAGACAGCTAGCAGTACTGGGGTTCCATTCAAAATCAATGGCACTGCAAGGCATGTTACGTACGTTGCAGCAAGACCAGCGTTATCGTGAAGCAAAAGTGTGAATCCAACTCTTGTGATTGTGCCATAATACAATACAACAGCATTGTGGTGAATAATGTTGTATGGCACTGCTCTTAAAAAAAAAAAAAAAAAAAAAAAAAAAGTACTACTGCCATCACTACTAACTTCCACTGTTACTATGACTTATAATACCACTAGCTTTTTTATAGGCTGGGACAGTTCAGTCCCACACATTGCCCACCATTGTTTTTGTATTGTATTTGAATAAAATTGTATTGAATGTCTTGGATGAAGATAAGATCACATTTTGGAAACATCCAAAACTCCAAGAAAACCCATAAGTGTATGCAATTTTTTATTAACATTAACTTATATAATGTCTCCCTGGTGTTATTGGAACATTTGAGAAGCCCCAAGGTCTATAGTCTGGATATCTTGTTGCATTCCTATTTAAGTATTAGACAGGGTGCTGATTTAGAAGACCTTCCTCTAATCCCTTTATTGCTGCTGGTCGCAGGAGCTATGAAAGGGGGTTAAGTTAGACGGATGTTATGAGCATGTTACACACTTCCCTCTAAGTATCTGGGAAAACAAATGGTTTTGGTTTACTTGGTGTATCTGAGGACATCCTGCTATTACTTTAACTATTCTTTTCTATAGAAACGTTTAGACATCTTGATAATATACCAGGTCTCATCTCTAACTTTTGTGTGTGTGCATATATAGCATGGTGATATATATATATATTGTAAAATAAGAATGCATGGTCTGAAATATCATGTAATTTTTTTTTTTTTTTTTTTTTTTGTGAATTTGTCCACAGATGCATACAGTATATATTTGGGTCTGTGTGTGTGTGTGTACGTGTCTGCGGTCACCTCTGGTCAAAACCAAAAAAAAAAATTGTACAGATAACATTACTAAGCAAAAATATTTGTATTAAACTGGCCAATAACCCGGAGGCCTGAAATCTTCTTCACATATTGGATATTACTCTATTATGCTTGCTATCCCTAGCATGTTGTGGTAGCCTAGCATGGTGTGTGTGTGTGTGTTTGTTTGTTTTTTTTTTTTTTTTTTGCACCCAGTACAAGTACCTAAATTGTGCTTGATAACTGCCTCCTGCAGTCTCCTAATACAGTAGGTACTCACACTGGGCGAGAGAAGGGCAGGATTGGGAGAAAATCTGATGTGTGGGTGCAATTATCTGTGAGAGCCCGCAGCCTCCCATTGCTTTCAATGGGGCTGCCTACTCGCAGTTGTGTATGCACCCTTGGGGCCCTTTCACACCTGGAGCACTGGGCACCCTTGCCAATCGCAGTTCCAGCACAAGGCAAGGAAAAAGCATTGTGGTCCGACACCAGTTCATTCCATTGCACTGCGGTTGTGTGGTCTGAAGGGTTATATGTATGTTTTTTTTTTTTTTTTTTAAAGCCGTGTTCAACACAATTCACTGCATTGCATCTCACGATGGCCATTAGAACTTTAATAAAATGTAATTTTTTAGTAAGTTTTGAAAAGAAAAGTGAACGGTGCTATTTGCTGGGATTTGGTGCATTGGCAATTTAGCTTCCCAGTATACACAAGCGACTGTGCGTTCAGTGTGGCTGCTGGTGTACAAATCTTCCTACAGGTAGTTCAGTTCTTTTACTCAATGTATTCAATTATTTGCCTTCAGCATCTTCTTCTGCATTGCATCTAAGCACCACAAAACAAAAATGCATAAAATGCATAATTCATAGCAAGCTCATCCATTCACCCATGTCTCCATGCTTTGATTTTTTGAGAAAATTGCATTGAAAAACGCCCCATAGCATTTATGAGTAAGGGCAGATGATTCATGTAGCATCTAATTCCTGGAATCCATCTGCCCTTAACTCAGTGATAAAGGCAAGAGAGCATGTTTAGTTTGGAAAACCCCTCCTGAAGAAAAGTCCTGGGATGTATGACATCGCTTGCCTCGGCCTGGAAACCAGGAAGTAACTGACGAAATGCAAAAAAAAAAAGGTTTTAAAACTAGTAAATATAATTATACTTTCATACTTTCCCATCCATTGTACTAATGCTAGCAGCATAAGGATTAAAAATATAATCTAAGTTGATTGAGAGAGTGAAGGTTTAAAGTGGAATAGTGGCCCATTTTTTTTTTGTGTGTAAATGAAACCTTTGTAACCTTTCTTGATAGTGTCTTCTCTCCAGAAAGCCAGTGCCATCTTTACTTAGTCATCATCCAGAATCAGCGTCTGCATCTTGGAACGGAGATACTGGCTAGGGATGACATATGCGTGTATCTACAAGAATTTTGTATTTATTCTTTCTAGTCTTTATTATCGTCTTTTGTATGTACACATGTTTTACATTAATTGGCTACAATCATGTTTCACCTTGTGAGCTGCCATAGAATAACTTATTTTCTCTAGGTTTAGTTAAATACTGCACATGAGCAGTTGGTGTTCATAAGCAAGACGGGACTGCAAAACAAAATATATAAACCCTGTACAATAATAATAATAAGATAATTGTTCATGGTCCTACAATGTTTTTAAAGGCATTCCAGCAGAGCATCTGCTTATTATTATTATTATTATTATTATTGTGTGTGTATATATTAGAATTTATTAAATAATATAAGCATTTTATATCGCCTGTCCAGACTAGTAAAAAGAAAAGTTAATGCTTGTACTTTTATATCTACCAACTGGTTTTATGTAGTTGTAAAGATTACTAAGTGCTTGTTGTCAATATGTTTATTTACAAGATCGGCTGGGTTGTCAAATATTGCCATGGAGTTTTACATTTTTAAGACAAAGATGATTTTCATCTTATCATGCTCTTTAAAAAACACAGTAAAGTGTTTAGTTCCAGATAACCTGAAGACTTTGCACTGCTCTGTTTGCTGGTTGGTGGTCAAACGTTATAAATCTGGCCAGTTAACAGCACTTTAAAAAGGAATGACAGCTCAGGCTTAGGCCTGGTTTCAAGAGGAGAGGGTGCAACTGTTGCTCCGCTTCAGCAGATTTCAATGTGCTGAGTGGCTGGAGGGTCCCAGACGAGTGTAATTAATCAGCTCTGGGTCTCTGAAGTGCTGACAGAAACATTGTGTAAGACATTCACAAAACAAACTTTTAAACTACAGCCACTGCATCACTACAATAAACCAAACAATGGTTCACCACCCCCTGCAGGAGCAGGACAGGTCACCAGACAAAGAAAATACTCGTGTTTTTTTTTCAGAGCCAAGAGCCAAAGCAGTCATTTTGTGATTTGCATCTTTTCCGTAATGGTGTAATTGGTGGCTTTGGTATAGTACACAAGTATGTTGACGACTTACAAATATGTTAAACTAATTTGCTATTGTATTGGAAAGACCATATTTCAGTTGCCTTTTTACCTTCTCAATTTATTGATAGTGATACAATTCTCAACCCAAAACGTCAGGGACAATGTGGCTTTCTATATAGATGTTTTTTGCCTATGATTTACAAATTAACAATAAAAAATAAAGCATGCCCTTACCCACAAGTCACCCTATCTCACATGTTTCAGGAGTGTTCACACTGAGAATTTTGTTTGAAAATGTTCTATCGGTTAGTGGGGTCAAACTTGATGTTCACTTTTGACTTCAGTGATGAGAGAATTCCAAGGGGCAGAATGTAAAAACTTTTTATGGAATGAACAAATTTGTAACTGTGTAAGTGGTTTTGTTTAGTAAAGTCCATTGGTTTCAAAATAAAAAGTTAACGGATAACTCCACTTTCCTGGGGGGGGGGGGGGGGCCGGAAATAGTAAAAAAAAATATACAATTGTGACACAAGTTGTTGTGTTGTAATTGAATGTTATTAAAAATGACATTTCCTTTTTTAAAACTGTAGCACTGAAATTCTCTGTAATATGCAATATGGCTATCTGGAGGCGTTCTGTACACAGATGGTGTACAGAACACCCCCAGGTATGTCATTTCCTGCTTGTGTGATTGGATTTTCAAAGAAGTCTGCTCTAAGATACAAATTTGATTTTGAGCATCCCCTGCAACAAAAATAAAATTTTTGGAGAGATACTTGCAAAGGAAATCATGTCTAAAGGGATGCAGACCCTGCAATTTTCCTCATTAGAACCCTGCAGGTGCAGCAGCTGATAATAAAATTACAGTTTCACTCAGCACATGGACACAGATAAACAGCTAATCCTTCAGAATAACTCAAGGTAGGAATCTGCAACAACGTTTGTTATAATCCTTCTAATGTACATCGATCACACAGAGGGGAATTATTTTCTTTTTTTCTCAACAAAATTGAAGTTACTCTTTAATGCTCATGCACACAGGATGTTTTTGCCATCTCTTTCCTAGACGTCTTTCCTCCTGGTTATGGTGTTTTTGGCAGAAGAAACGCATTTAGGTACGTTAAGCACTTGGGCATTAATTTCATTGTCAAGAAAAAATTACTTCTTCTGGTCATTGAAATGAATGCACGCTCAAGTGCTGAACACTCCTAGTGTTAATGCGTATTTATACACATCAACACATGTTACAAGCGTCAAGCATTTTTCTGCCAAAACCCTGCTGCTTGTGGACACATGAAGTAGTGTGTTTTTTGGGGTGGGTTCTGCCTCTAAACTCTTCTAAATGCCGGTGTGTGCGTGGACACAGACTAACATGCAGGGGTGTTTAGAGGCAAAATAAAAAAAAAAAATGGGTGCCTCTAGGAGCAGCGTCAAAACCATCCAGTGTCCATGAAGCCTTGAAAGCAAACTAAATTTTGAAGTACTTATGAATGACATTCGTCAAGTTATTGAATGTACTGCATATCTAAAAAAAAATCTATTAGCTTATGGCCACGTTATACTTCTGAATGCATAAAGACCACAAATATCAGAAAACAATGAATTGGGAATCTCCCCCACTGGGATGCTGAATTCTAACAACGGTTCCCAAAGCTGTCAGATTACATTGTAGCCGCTGATCGAGAAAGGCGTTTCCATCTCGTCCATTTGGCAGAAGTCTATCAAACTATTGACTTCTGTCTGTTTGTGGAACCGCCACATGCTGATTGATATTTGTCCGGTCCCTGCTGCTGTACCGGTCAAAGTTGGATCAGTGTTAAAGCCAGCTTTATTCTAGAAACCCATATAGAAAAATCTGTTTCTCCTTGACTGTTTCCTCTTAAACAACCCTCTCACTCAAAACCCTTCTTGTATATATTCTGGATATTTTTGGGTTATTGGAAGTCATGTTTGGTGTCTGTCTTATGATGTATATTCAGCAGGCCTATTTAGATGTTCACCAAAAGTCTGCAGATTGTCTGAGGTGGGAGACCAGTGGTGGTCTGTAATGCACACAGATCTACAGGGCTGTATTTTTCAGGCATACTTACAATACATATAGAGTGTTCATGTGGCTTTTTTTCCTTTTTTTTAAATATTTTTTTTAGGCATTGTTAACCAGGGCAGTCTGCTCTAAGCCAGCAATCAATCACAATCTTTCTTTTTCTTTCAGCTATAGTAAACTAAAATGTGGTTTGGTTTTGCTGAGCTGAGGGAACTAACACAACATTTGTTGCATTTTGTCTTTTTAGAGAAGCGCTTATAGAGTATATAAACACATCTTAAAGGAGAAGTAGGGCCAAAGCTTCTTCTAGCTCATCTCCTG
This sequence comes from Aquarana catesbeiana, assembly GCF_042186555.1. NCBI lineage: Eukaryota > Metazoa > Chordata > Amphibia > Anura > Ranidae > Aquarana > Aquarana catesbeiana. The sequence continues at coordinate 159,394,068 of NC_133331.1, read as the reverse complement.
GGGAGCACAAGTGTGAACTTACTTTTGCACTCCTGTGACCCGTATGCAGCCAAGAGCAGGCTAAAGTCCACTGTCGGCCGACATCAGCTGGTGTGTCCTCAACACGGCACATGCGCATGCGCGGAGGCAGTAGTTGACTATCTGCTAAGCGCTGATCGAGAATGAAATTGTGTGCTTCTGCCTCATTGTTGCGGGGCGGGTTTTGGCTGTATTGAATGGTGTGTTTTCTGTCTGTTGCACAGCGGCTTGAGTGTGTTAAACGGCGGGTTTTGGCTGTGTTTAAGGGTGGGTTAAAACGCACATAAAACCCACCCTTTAACACACCTACAACCCGCCCCACAATAGCGAGGCAGAATCTGACAATTACCTTCTCCCTCTGTGCTTAACAGATCATCTGATACTGCCTCCGATGATCTGCACATGCGCCGTGTTGACGTCACGCCAGCTGATCAACATATCAGCTGGCGTGGCGTTTTTTTTTTTTTTTTTTCTCTAACCTTTTTATTTAATTGGGTTTTAGTTTTTGCTTTTTTTGTTGTTCAAACATAGTTGTCATTTGGTCCTACCTTACATACTATGTTTTGTATGTTAAGCTGATGACACCCAACTGTACCTTCGCATCACCGGACAAAAAGACCACCATCAGCAATTAGAGAAATGCCTCACTCTGATAGATGACTGGATGACCATTAGCTCCCTCAAACTCAACGGTTCAAAAACAGAACTTCTTCTCCTACACGCTGTCATAAACCAGATGTGACCAGAACTGTGTGACTGCGACAGAGTGAACCAGACATAAATAGGTGAAAGTAAGTTTATGAAGGAAAATGCATATGTGAACACACCACCAATACAGAGTGAACAACCAAACAATGATATTAAACCAACCAGCATATGTAGCAAGAGGGAGTACCAGAATCGTAGTCAAGCCAGGCCAGGGTCATAAACAGGAGATCAGTAGCTGGGAAGGGAGATAAACAGGACAAGAGAGGATGGATGGCTCACAGGAGGGACGGGTCAGGTACAAGGTTCCAGGTCCAGGGTTCAGGTAAGAGACAGGAAAGAGGATCAACAGGTTCCAGGAATCAGGGTTCAGGAATCAGAGTAACAGGATGCAGGTCAGGGCTCAAGGACAATACCAGGGCCACATAAGTGTGCAATTGCCGGGTATTTATACTGCAGCTCTGCTAATTAGGGTCAGGTGACACCTGTCTGCGGAGGGGAATACCTGCTCCATACTGCCAGGATTCCTCCGCTGGTGGACACCAGTACTGCGGCCCAAAGGTGACAGAATACTTGCAGGAAAGAGCTCTTCTGACAGCTTCAAACTGCCAGGAGACACCTGCTAGTGGACCTCAGTACTGCACGCCAAATGATCGATATTACCAGCGGAGGAGACCTTTCCTGACACACGCTAACCAAAATGCCAAAAACAAGACTCCGTGGACACCTCCCACCATCTTAGGACAAACCATCTCTCCGAGCACTAAAGCCAAAAGCCTCGGAGTTATTTTTGACTCAGAAATGACAATGGATGCACAAATAGGATCGGTAGTTAGCGGATCCCACCATCTCCTCCGCCTGTTACGTAGACTTATCCCCTTCATCCCAGACGAGGACAAAGCAGCAGTAGTTGGAACAATCATCAATTCCTGACTCGATTACGCTAACTCGCTCTACATAGGATTAGCCCAATATCAGCTTGCGCGCCTACAGGTCATCCAAAACACGGCGGCAAGACTGTTAACAGGAAAAAAACCTGGGGTCAATCTCCCCATCCCTAAGGAACCTACATTGGCTAACTGTAAAGAATCGGATCACATTCAAGACCCTCTGCCTCGCCCACAAATGCATACAAGGAAACAATACCTTCGAGAGAAAATAAAACACTACACACCCAATCGCAATCTTCGATCATCTAACGAAAACCTCCCTTCTCATTCCCAAATACCACTACAAAGCAAAGGGAGAACGAAGATTCGCAGTCCAAGGACCTCGACTATGGAACGCACTTCCGACCCACATCCGCATGGAAGAAAACCACCTGGCTTTCAGGAAAAAACTCAAGACCTTCCTCTTCTAGAAGCTGACAACACCAAACACATTTAGCGCCTTGAGGTGATGCAGTTCGCATTTGCAGCGCTTTATAAATTTTTCATTCATTCATTCAAGCATCGTTTTGTCAACCTGAAGCTCCATTCTGTTTATTTGCTATGTACCGGTACCCATTCAAACACTGAGGAGCAAAGAGGGATTACAGTTTTCATAGTGCATTGCATTTTATAACGGATTACTACTTGGAGTCACTCATACTTACTGAGTTTGTTTTTTAAACAGTCATGCGTTAAATCATAGTGTACTATGGCTACAGCCCATATCATCCCTGTGTTGCTTTTCTGCATGTACACTGTCTGATCCAATTACGATCAAGTGTTTTTAACTTTGATCCATGGTTACTCTTGCACTAGATAGAGGCAGGATTTGAAATAGTGTAAAAGCTTGTACTGCATGTTTCTAAAGGGTAAACTTCCGTGGGGTAAAAAATAGCAAAGAAAAAATATAGCGTATACAATTGTGGCACACAAGTCATATTTTAATTATTTGAATTGAATGGGGGAGGGAGGAGAGAGTGTTTTTGTTTTGTTTTTTTTTTTCCTCAAAAGTAGAGTTATGGTTTAGGTGTAATTTTAATTGTATTTTGGAAACAATGTGATCTTGCATGATAGGTGTATTCTGCATATCTAGTTTACATTTAGTTTAGTGTTGATACTAAATTACATAGATCGCCGCACAATGATTGCAGCGATCTAACCAGAAAGTGGAAGTGAGTACCTGGTTTTGACAGGTATCCGCTGCCCCCCTCCCGCCCCGAAAAGGTGCCAAATGTGGCAGAGGGGGGGGCATCCCCTTTTGGGTGGCAACTTTGAAAATGGATTTAGGCTTTACATACTGTTTGTTCAAGATTATGTAAATTTAAATATCTTTTATAATGAAATTGAACCATCGGGTCCCTTTTTTAAAATTTATTTATTTATTTTGTTTTGTTCCTTTTTTTTTTTTTTTTTTTTCTTATTCTGTGTATAGAATATTTTTTTGTTAGGCAGAAGACAGACCCAGAATAGTTATCGTCCTTCTTTTATTTTTTTATTTTTTTTTATTTTTTTCTTTCTTTGAAAGATGTCTAAAAGAAATATTGCTTTCCACATACTACATTACTGCTAAATAGTACTGAGGCGCTGTTTAAATGGAGCAGAATGCTTATATTTGTGACTAAATATAGAAGTCTGTATGCACTGTGTTTTTATTACTTGCAATTTCCCAAAGATAAAGTAGTTTGATTGGAGAGAGAGCCGGACCTCTTCATTGTGTAGTTATGTCTAAGGTCGCTGCTCTCATTAGTTTGGGTCCAAACTGTCCTCCCTTTGTTTAGGTTTCTCACAACTGTTGCTACACAGTGAAGTTCACTTTGCTGATGCAATTTTTTAGATGGTGTTCTCAACGCTGGTGGAATCACAACAGCCAGGTTTTCTTTGGCTGCCCCTGATGTGTGTCTCACATGCAGTTCTCAAATCCTATCCAGGCATAAGGTCTGTGTCGAGTTTCACTTCTGCACCTTATCCGTCACAAGCCCTTTTGACAGGCCATGTGCTGAGGGCAACAGGTAAGTGGTGACATTTTGATTGGGTCAGCCACATTTTGGAGATTGACAACAATGCTTGCAATGCACTTCTGGCAGGGTCCAAGAATGTGCTTTCAGTGGACAAATGGAATCTGCCACTAAATTTAGCTGACATTAAGCTAAGAATGACTTGAAAAGTGGTAAGAGGTTCGTGTTGCCGTCCACTTGTGCTTTCAGGTGGAAGCTTTACAATATGTATGTTAAGGCAGTCCTACAAATGTTGTAATACTGCACAAGATAAACATGCTGTCTTGGTCTGTTAATCTACATTCTTTCTATTTTTTGTACAGAACAGAAGCCAGTTGCATTGTAGTAAAACAGCATGCACTTTTGTAACACGTAACTCAACTTTCTCATGGTATACAAGAAACCCTTTAATATTTCTTTGTAATTGTACGTGTACAGTAACACAGTAGATTGGAGTCCAGAGATCCATACACCTCATTGCTCCAATCACATGCCACCTGCTGTGGCTAGGTCAGGTGTAGGCCAGGGAGCCCATCTGTGTTTGGAATAGATCCAAATTAAAGAAGCAGATGGGCCGCACACCAATGGCATCACTCTTGATGACCAGCTTTATACAGCAAATAACTGCTGCAGATTCCTGCCTGGAGACTGACCCACTACCAACTGAGGCATTTCATCCTTACCAGCTTAATCGTAAATGGGAGAAGAACACTGTCCAATTACATACAGACATGAAAAGATTTTATATACTTGGGCCTTTTCTGCCTACAGCACAGTAATGCAAGTAGCTGAGTTCTCCATTGTCTCTATACACCTACAAAAAGAGACCTGAAATTCACAGTATATAACCATCTCTTCATAAGTGCCATGCAATCTACAATGTGCTTCAATGAGCTCCTCCAACTAACATATATATATATATATATATATATATATATATATATATATATATATATATATATATATATATATATATATATATATATATATATTGGCATATGTAGGATCGAAATCCCCATCAAACAGATGTGCAAATATTTACCTATTTTACAAGGAGATTTGGGACTAATGGAAGTTCTTTCTCAAGGGGTAGATTTTGTGGCAAAGTGGGCACCAGCAATAAGTAACATCCCCCAGTTTATTTTAGTCTAAGTAAGGCACAAATACAAGGCTCAGTACAGTGAAGCACGTTTAGTTGTGGATCATCCCATGATTGGGGAATCCACACAAGGTCCAATCTTACTCCAGTTGTACTGTAGGTTGTTTTGTGATTAAGCCACTGCCATATGAGATGTGAAATTATATGTAAAATCTGTTGCTAGAACAACCAGACTGTGACTGCATGAGGAATCCCCACTCCATTATCAAGACAGAAAAAAATTCCAATCTAGCAAGACACTAATTGGAACAATATGGTTTGAAGATGGACTCTTTTTTTTTTTTTTTTTTTGTAGTCAAAATTATCGAGGGAGTAGAACGTCTTGTTAAGGCAGGTGACTACTTGTGTCTGCTTGGTAGACGAGAGGTATTCTGAATATTTACATTGGGTACCCATGTTCCCAAGGGATTGATCTTTGATTTTGACTGAGTGGAATGAGACTCACTATTATGAATAGTGGATCACATCCTCTCCTTCCTCTTTTCCATCATTCTCTTCTTTCCACCCCCCTCCTTCCTTCTTTTTTTTTTTTTTTTTTATCGCATTACATCTCATATTGGTACTAGTCCCTTAGCGCCATCCGATTGTTCTCTATTTTCCTCCCTGCCTTCTTTCTTCCCCCCCCCTTCTCATTTTTTTCCACTTTCTTTCCTTCCTCTTTCTTTCCTTCATCCCTTCTGCCCTGCCCCCTCTGTCCCTCCCTCCTGCCCTTAAAACACTAACCTACACCAGGGGTAATGAATTCAAATTCAGAGGTTCGGTCCATAAAATGTTCTTCCAACAGAGGTCCTAATCTAATGTTTTTTCCTTGACTCAGATCCTTCACAGTACAACCCCCCCTTTTTACATCAGTGTCCTTGTTCCCCCATGAGATCGCAGTCCCCTCTTTACATCATTTTTATCAGTCTTCCCCTTCACATCAGCATCCCCCCATTTACATCATAGCCCCCCATTTACTTCATAGTGGTGTGTCTTTATATCAAAGTGCCTCTTTACATCACATTGTTCCTCTTCCTACATTACAGCTCGCCTTTACATCACAGGCCCCACCTTTTTTATATTGCAGTCTCTCCTTTTACATCAGAGCCCCATCACATCATACACCCCTTTGCATCACAGTGCTCCCCTTTATATCAGTGCTTCTCTTTACTTTACGGTCCTCTTTAGAATGCAGCCTGCCCTTTACAACACCGCCCCCCCTTTAAATTACATCACTGCCAACCCTTTACTTTGCTCTTTGCTGCCCCCCCTTTAAATTACAACCATATTACATTACAGTGCCCACTAGGGATGAGCCGAATACCCCCCTGTTCGGTTCGCACCAGAACATGCGAACAGGAAAAAAGTTTGTTCGAACACGCGAACACCGTTAAAGTCTATGGGACACGAACAGGAATAATCAAAAGTGCTAATTTTAAAGGCTTATATGCAAGTTATTGTCATAAAAAGTATTTGGGGACCTGGGTCCTGCCCCAGGGGACATGGATCAATGCAAAAAAAAGTTTTAAAAACGGCCGTTTTTTCAGGAGCAGTGATTTTAATAATGCTTAAAGTCAAACAATAAAAGTGTAATATCCCTTTAAATTTCGTAGCTGGGGGGTGTCTATAGTATGCCTGTAAAGGGGCGCATGTTTCCTGTGTTTAGAACAGTCTGACAGCAAAATGACATTTTAAAGAAAAAAAACCCATTTAAAACTACTCGCGGCTATTGCATTGCCGGCCCGACAATACACATAGAAGTTCATTGATAAAAACGGCATGGGAATTCCCCACAGGGGAACCCCGAACCAAAATTTTAAAAAAAATGACGTGGGGGTCCCCCTAAATTCCATACCAGGCTCTTCAGGTCTGGTATGGATATTAAGGGGAACCCCGGCCAAAATTTAAAAAAAAGACGTGGGGGCTCCCCTAAATTCCATACCACACCCTTCTGGTCTGGTACAGATTTTAAGGGGAATCCCGCGCCAAAAAAAAAAAAAAAAAAAAAAACGGCGTGGGGTCCCCTCAAAAATCCATACCAGACCCTTATCCGAGCACGCAACCTGGCAGGCTGCAGGAAAAGAGGGGGGACGAGAGCGCCCCCCCCCCTCCTGAACCGTACCAGGCCACATGCCCTCAACATTGGGAGGGTGCTTTGGGGTAGCCCTCCAAAACACCTTGTCCCCATGTTGATGAGGACAAGGGCCTCATCCCCACAACCCTGGCCGGTGGTTGTGGGGGTTTGCAGGCGGGGGGCTTATCGGAATCTGGAAGCCCCCTTTAACAAGGGGACCCCCAAATCCCGCCCCCCCCCGTGTGAAATGGTAAGGGGGTACTTACCCCTACCATTTCACTAAAAAACTGTCAAAAATGTTAAAAATGACAAGAGACAGTTTTTGACAATTCCTTTATTTAAATGGTTCTTCTTTCTTCTATCTTCCTTCATCTTCTTCTTCTGGTTCTTCCTCCGGCGTTCTCGTCCAGCATCTCCTCCGCGGCGTCTTCTATCTTCTTCTCCTCGGGCCGCTCCGTGGCATGGGGGGAGGCTCCCGCTCTTCTCTTCATCTTCTTCTCTTCTTTTCTTCTCTTCTTCTCTTCTTCATTTTCTTCTCCGGGCCGCTCTGCATCCATGCTGGCATGGAGGGAGGCTCCCGCTATGTGACGGCGTCTCCTCGTCTGACGGTTCTTAAATAACGGGGGGCCCCCCCCTCTGACGCACGGTGACTTGACGGGACTTCCCTGTGACGTCATGGGGAATGCCACAGGGAAGTCCCGTCATGTCCCGTGCTTCAGAGGGGGTGGGGTCACCGGGTGGCCCCGCCCCCGTTATTTAAGAACTGACAGACGAGGAGACGCCGTCACACAGCGGGAGCCTCCCTCCATGCCAGCATGGATGCGGAGCGGCCCGGAGAAGAAAATGAAGAAGAGAAGAAGATGAAGAGAAGAGTGGGAGCCTCCCCCCATGCCATGGGTGTGGAGTGGCCCGAGGAGAAGAAGATAGAAGACGCCGCGTAGGAGATGCTGGACGAGAACGCCGGAGGAAGAACCAGAAGAAGAAGGAGATGAAGGAAGATAGAAGAAGCATTTAAATAAAGGAATTGTCAAAAACTGTCTCTTGTCATTTTTAACATTTTTGACAGTTTTTTTAGTGAAATGGTAGGGGTAAGTACACCCTTACCATTTCACACAGGGGGGGGGCTGGGATCTGGGGGTCCCCTTGTTAAAGGGGGCTTCCAGATTCCGATAAGCCCCCTGCCCGCAGACCCCCACAACCACCGGCCAGGGTTGTGGGGATGAGGCCCTTGTCCTCATCAACATGTAGACAAGGTGTTTTGGGGGGCTACCCCAAAGCACCCTCCCAATGTTGAGGGCATGTGGCCTGGTATGGTTCAGGAGGGGGGGCGCACTCTCGTCCCCCCTCTTTTCCTGCGGCCTGCCAGGTTGCATGCTCGGATAAGGGTCTGGTATGGATTTTTGGGGGGGACCCCACGCCGTTTTTTTTTTTTTTTTTTGGCGCAGGGTTCCCCTTAAAATCCATACCAGACCTGAAGGGTCTGGTATGGAATTTAGGGGTACCCCCACGTTTTTTTTTTTTTTTTTTAATTTTGGTTCGGGGTTCCCCTGTGGGGAATTCCCATGCCGTTTTTATCAATGAACTTCTATGTGTATTGTCGGACCGGCAATGCAATAGCCGCGAGTAGTTTTAAATGGGTTTTTTCCTTCGAAATGTCATTTTGCTGTCAGACTGTTCTAAACACAGGAAACTTGCGCCCCCTTAAAGGCATACTATAGACACCCCCCAGCTACGAAATTTAAAGGGATATTACACTTTTATTGTTTGACTTTAAGCATTATTAAAATCACTGCTCCTGAAAAAACGGCCGTTTTTAAAACTTTTTTTGCATTGATCCATGTCCCCTGGGGCAGGACCCGGGTCCCCAAACACTTTTTATGACAATACCATGCATATAAGCCTTTAAAATTAGCACTTTTGATTTCTCCCATAGACTTTTAAAGGGTGTTCCGCGGCATTCAAATTTGCCACGAACACCCCAAATTGTTCGGCGTACTTGCGAACAGCCAATGTTCGAGTCGAACATGAGTTCGACTCGAACTCAAAGCTCATCCCTAGTGCCCACCTTTACATCACCGCCCTGCTTTGCATCACTGTTCCTCCATATACATCACAGCCCCCGTCCACCCTTATATCACAGCGCCACTCTTTATAATGCAGTGTCCCCCCATGCTTTACACATCAGGCTACCCCTTTACATTACAGTACTCCCTTAATACTTCAGTATTTCGTTACATTACAGCCCGCCCTATTTACATCACAGTCCCCATCTTTACATTATAGCCCCCTTTAGAGTATAGCTCTTTAGACAAACGTGTCCCCCCTTTGCACTGCACCTAGTCCTGCCTTACACAGAAGGGCAGGGGGCAGGGAGGTGCATCAGGTCTGGGAGGAGAGTGAAAGCTTTCCAACTTTTCCTGATGGCTAGTGGGTGATTGGTTGCTGCTACTGCCCTAGCGGCCAATCACTGCTGATTAGATCGAGGAGTTGGGCTGCTCCCGCCTTCTGCCTGGGCCGGTCGGCTCTCCTGCTTTCTGCATTGTTGAAAATGACAGTGTCGGCTTTGCAGGGCAGCGGAGTAGGGGGTTGCTGGCGGGTCTGGTCGGATGGTATGGAAAAGAAAGACACAGGCAGCTGAATGACGAGGCTGCGACGGCCTGGGCACAGCTGTCACTCGTTCTGCTATTTAATGACGCCCTATCTACACCCTATATTCATATTTCTACACTTTGTTATTGCAGTCTGCTTATAAGCTGCACTTTAAGGCTCGGTTCACACTGCCCCGACTAGGAATCCTACTTGTGAAACCTCCAAGTTGCATGACATGTGAAATCCCATTTTAGTCAATGAGAGCTGTCTTAATTGGCACTACTGAAGTCACTCTGACTTTAGAAAAGGTTCCTGTACACCTTCAAGGCAACCTCCTATCTGACTTGTGCCCATAGACTTTAATGGAAGGCTCCTCCAGGTTGGATCCTCCTCTTAAAGTTGGCGTTGAAAATTACTGACTCATTTTTACTTCAGCTGCATTTTTTTTTTTTGACTGACTAGTGCTGAGCTTAAAGTGTATCTAAACCCAATATCCTATCCATTCCTAATTTTCTTACTGCTCTAGTACTGCATTTCTAGAATATTTCATTGTAACATCATATTTTGTAGTAAATCGGATCAAAAGTACACTGAGATCGACATGTTCCATTGCAGAAGACTAGCGGAGAGTGTGGAAACTTAATCTTAATTAAACTAAAAGTTTTTTTATGTGTGGGACACCTATGCTTGCCTGCTTGTGAGAGGCTGGGATTCTTATGCTTCATTTTGTTGTATGTATTCTCTGATTGAGCTACTTCAGGGGTCAGCAACCTATGGCCCCCGGGCCGCCTCTAAATGTCCGACCCGTCAGTACACGTGATGAATTCTCGTGCACCTGGAACGTGGACATTTTAAGTAAGGCCCCTTTTACACTGGGGCAGTGGGTGCGTCGGCGGTAAAGCGCCGCTATTTTTAGCGGTGCTTTACCATCACTTTTGTGGCGCTATTCGGCCTCTAGCGGGGTGCTTTTACCTCCCGCTAGTGGCCGAGAAAGGGTTAAATCCACGCGCTAAGTGCTGCTGCAGCAGCGCTTTGCTGGCGGTATAGCCGCGCTGCCCATTGATTTCAATGGGCAGGAGCGGTGGAGGAGCAGTATACACACCGCTCCTTCACCGCTGCAGCAGCGCTTTGCTGGCGGTATAGCCGCGATGCCCATTGATTTCAATGGGCAGGAGCGGTGGAGGAGCAGTATACACACCGCTCCTTCACCGCTGCAGCAGCGCTTTGCTGGCGGTATAGCCGCGATGCCCATTGATTTCAATGGGCAGGAGCGGTGGAGGAGCAGTATACACACCGCTCCTTCACCGCTGCAGCAGCGCTTTGCTGGCGGTATAGCCACGATGCCCATTGATTTCAATGGGCAGGAGCGGTGGAGCAGCAGTATACACACCGCTCCTTCACCACTCCAAAGATGCTGCTTGCAGGACTTTTTTTTTAGTGTCCTGCCAGCGCACGGCTCCAGTGTGAAAGCCCTCGGGGATTTTACACTGGAGAGACAGGAGCGGCTCTTTCAGGGTGCTTTGCAGGCGCTATTTTTAGCTCTGTAGGGCCTGCAAAGCGCCTTAGTGTCAAAGGGGAGTAAGAGCAGAGCAGGACGGGGAGCAGGAAGCTGATTGAGAACACGAGATAGACACAGCAGCGCTGATAAGACCACGGGAGCTTCCGGAGTTAACTTTCCAGGTGATTGGTTGCTAGGTGGTCCTAGCAACCAATCACCAGCTTGTTAATATGAAAAATTAACTCTGGAAGCTCCCACTGTCTTATCAGCTCTGCTGTGTGTTCTCTTTTTCAGCTTCCTGCTCCCTGATGTGCTCCACTCTGCTCTGTCTCCCTCTCTGCATGGGGCAAAGTAGGAAAGGGCTGTGTAATGTAAAGGGGTCCCGAGGTAGGGGGGGGGGGGGCTGTGTAATGTAAAGGGGTCCAGATTATCTTCATTTTTTAGCAGGTGAATGCGGCTCTCTATGCATTCACATACATTGAATCTGGCCCTTAAGTGAAAAAGGGTTGCTGACCCCTGAGCTACTTTATTATGTGCCATATGTTTTATTAAAAAGGGCCAAAAGTGTCCTATTCATATTATAAAAGGTAACATTATGAGAGAAACACAAGGGCTGCTTCTGATCCTGTTCTGCAAATGCCTGTTGTCTACCTGTACTGCTGTTATCTGCATGCTTTTTTGAGTCGTGACTCTACCAGACTTGAAGAGTCAGTTGGTCTGTAAAATAGCACTGTAACTTTTCAGGAGTTTATCAGTGCATTTTCTTGGTGACAGGTTTTCTTTAAGCATTCTTAAGTACATCAGTAGATGAAGTCTAGGGGCACCCAGTGTAACCTAGGTACGCCCTGCAGAACCAGTGGGGGCATTGAGGAGATTGGTCACTCAGTGCAGGATGGTTAGCTAGGGTGACCAATCTTCTCAGCTGGAAATGCTTCCTCCAGTACAGTTGTGGTGGCAATAGACAGTGCAAATTTCTTTCCTGCAGCCATGGCAGAGGCGGGTGGGGGAAGCCGTCCCCGCTGGGACAAGACAGCGATTATCGCTAGTGGCTATAGCAGCCGCTTGCGATAGGCAGAAGTGAATTTGGAAAGCTGGTTGTACCCAGATTGATCGACTTGGTACATTTAGCCTGCCCATTAATGGTTCAAATCCCAGCTGGTTCCTGCTAAACCAGCCGAGATTCGAACAGTGTATGGCCGGCCTTAGAAGGCAGCATTTCCTGATCATTGAACACAGAGTCATGTTAAGCCCTGTGACATGCCTGGCTAGTCAAGGGTAATGGCGAGGCGACAGGCAATTCAATTTCTACATAATATAAGGTTATCTCCAATGGCACGCAATCCCCATTTTTGGTTCTTGGCTTTTTTTGATCTTGAGTTAGACAAATACATCTACCTACAAAAGACTGTTGTAAACAAATAGTATGTACCTGGATCGAAGCCTGCCATCCTACTTTGGTGTCTAAACTATTCTAATAGCTTTACATAATGCAGCAACATCCACACATAGGACACCCAACATTAGAGGTGATTTATTCTTCCAAAGAAAATACACTTTTACACACTGGTACCGTTTAGTATTCCAATGTTTCTCTTTTCCCTCAATTTCTCTCCATCAGTCAAGCTAATGTCATCCCAGTGCTGTGGGTGAAGGGCACAGGAGGGTCAACCAAGGATGCTCTGGATGCAACAGACATCTATCTTGTTAACTGATAATGTCATTGGTTGTTAGGATGTCAGTGTCTAGAAAGTTGTAATGGTGCATAATGAAAACCCTTGGCCTTGTGTAACTAAAAGGCATGCTTGATCCACCTGCTGGCTTGTATACAGTGTTTTTTTTTTTTTTGAGTTTTTTTCAGGTGTGCCTTGGCAAAATGCCTAAAGGCACCCTTGTTGGAAAAAAGTGTTCTAGAGGATGTCTTATGTATTCTCAGTAAATGTTACACAGGAATATGGCTATATAGTGTGTGTGTGTGTGTGTGTAAATGTATATTACAGTGGATATAAATGTCAGTTTTCTGTGATGTAAAAAAAAAAGACAAAGATGAATCATTCCAGAACTTTTTCCACCTTTTTTAATGTGACCTATAAACTGTACAACTCAGTTGAACAACAAACTGAAATCTTTTAGGTAGAGGGATGTAAAAATAAAAAAATTTAAAATATGGTTGCATAAGTGTACACACCCTTAAACTAATACTTTGTTGAAGCACCTTTTGATTTTATTACAGCACTCAGTCTTTTTGGGTATGAGTCTATCAACATGGCACATCTTGACTTGGCAATATTTGCCCACTCTTTGCAAAAATACTCCAAATCTGTCATTGCAGGGGCATCTCCTCCTGTGCACAGCCCTCTACAGATCACCCCACAGATTTTCAATAAGATTCAGGTGTGCACTCTGTCTTGGCCATTCCAAAACTTTAATCTTCTGGTGAAGCCATTCCTTTGTTGATTTAGATATATACTTTGGGTCGTTGTCATGCTAAAAGATATTAAGTTCCTTCTCATGTTCAGCTTTTTAGCAGAAGCCTAAAGGTTTTGACTGGTATTTGGAACAGTTTATAATTCCCTCTACCTTGACTAAAGCCTCGTACACACAATCAGATTGTTGGCCAACCGAGCGTCTGATTTTTGTCCAAAGGGCATGTGCCAGCCAACCGAGCGTCTGATTTTTGTCCAAAGGGCGTGTGCCAGGAACTTGTCTTGCATACTAACGGTACGCAATTGTTGGCCAACAAACACAAACGTAGTGACGTACTACGAGGAATTTCAGCTCTTGAGCGCCACCCTTTGGGCCCCTTCTGCTAATTTCGTGTTTGGTGCGCATTGATTCCGAGTATGCGTGTTTGTACTTTCGACTTTTGTGTGACAGACTTGTGTACTGACCATCAGAAAATCTGACAATAGACCGCTGTCCATCGAAAATGTACTAGCATGTCATCCAACATTTGTTGGCAGAAAGTTGGACAACAGTTGTCAAAAGGAGCGTACTAACAGTAATTTTAGGCCAACAGTCTGTCAACAGACCATCCCTGCCAACAATCTGATCATGTGCACGAGGCTTTTAGCCCCTATTCCAGCTGAAGAAAAACAGCCCCGAAGCATGATCTTGCCACCACCATGCTTCACTATGTGCATGGTGGTGTTTTTGTGCCAAACATATCTTTTGGAATTATGGCCAAAAAGTTCAACCTTTTTGGTTTCATCAGACTCTAACACATTTTCCCACATGCTTTTGGTAGACTTCAGATGTGTTTTTGCAAAATTTAGCTGGCATAGAATCTTGTTCTTCGTAAGAAAAGGCTTCGGTCTTGCCACTGTACTCCATAGCCTACACATATGAAGAATACGGGAGATTGTTGTCACATGTACCACATAGCCAGTACTTGCCAATAAAAACAAAAAAGAAAGAACTACGCTGTAAGTGAAATTTCAAAAAATGACTTGTGTGCAAAAAAAAAAATGTGCACAATAAACCCACAAAGTGTATCTAAACTACATCAAATCATATTAATTGCGATATAAAGTCCATAAGTGCAAGAAAGATGAGAGGAATCTTCTGGTAGTTGTCCGTGAGGGTCAGGAAAAAGCGTGAAATGGCAAACACACCCTATAAGATGATCCTCCACCACCAAACATGTGCTTACCAGATGGCAGGCACAATAAGGCACATGTCAGAATGATATCCAGGTCAGGCGGTGCAAATCTTTACTAGATGATACTACGGATGTAGAGCCTATAAGCATGGGTCCTGATAGCCAGCATGCGATCCCCCTCCGTGAGTGTAGCTCCAATCACACCATACCCCGAATTGGCCACATAAGGGTAGAAGAGAGGCAGCCATAGCGTAAATCCAAAAAGATGTTTTATTTAAAATAAAGTAAAAAACTTACAAAGCTGTAGTTCCAAAGAGCATTCGTCAAGCCGGCAAGCGAGCGCCTGTTCAGAGATGAGTGCGATGACGTCAGAGCGTCAACCTCCCGACGTACGTTTTGTCCTGTCACTGAAGTCATTTGTTTTTCCTGATGACGCCGGTTCCTCTCCTCCCCTCCTGTGTACCGATCGGTACACTGTGAGCGGAGAGGGGGATGGATGGATGGCAGCAGCGCTGTGGGCTGATTGTGTAGTGCTCACAGCACTGCACAGTGACATCCAGCCATCCATCCATCCATCCATGCTCAGCCATCCCTAATGCTCTGCAATGCCCCACAATACCCCGCAATACTCTGCCATACCCCGCCATACCCTGCCATGCTCGGCGATACCCCGCCATACTCTGAAACACCCCGCAATACTCTGCCATACCCAGCCATGCCCTGCCATACACTGCCATGCCCAGTCATACTCGGCGATACCCTGCCATGCTCAGCCATACTCCGCGATACCCTGCCATACCCCGCCATGCTCGGCCATGCCCCGCCATGCTCGGCCATGCCCCGCCATGCTCGGCCATGCCCCGCCATGCTCGGCCATACCCTGCCATGCTCAGCCATACCCTGCTATACTCGGCCCCTGTATGTGGAAGTCTCACACATGTGGCATCGCCGTACTCAGGAGTAGGAGAATCTATTTTGGGGTGTCATTTTTGGTATGTACATGCTATGTGTTAGAAATGTTGTATAAATGGACAACTTTGTGTTAAAAAAAAAAAAAAAAAAAAAAAAAGCATTTTAACCACTTCCCGCCCGCCGGCTGTCATACGACGTTCTTGACTTTGTGCAGGGATATCTGAATGATGGGTGCAGCTACAGGCATCATTCAGATATCAGCTTTTTTAGCCGGCGATTCCCTACACCATAAGAATGATCATAGCGGCTGTTCCACTGCTTGATCGTTCTTACGGGAGGCGAGAGGGGACGTCCCCCCCTCCCGCCACCCTCCGGTGCTTCTACCGACTCACCGCTACGATTGAAGCCAGGATCTTTTTTTTTATTTCAGGCTTCCCAGCCTAGAGGTGAGATGTGGGGTCTTATTGACCCCATATCTCACTGTAAAGAGGACCTGTCATGCCATATTCCTATTACAAGGGATGTTTACATTCCTTGTAATAGGAATAAAAGGTCAAAAAAAATTTTTTTTGAAAAAAGCATCAAATTAAAATAAAGTAAAATGAACAATAAAAAAAAAAAAAAAATTTTAAAGCGCCGCTGTCCCTGTGTGTTCGCATGCAGAAGCGAACGCATACGTAAGTCCCGCCCACATATGAAAACTGTGTTCAAACCACACATGTGAGGTATCGGTGCGATCGGTAGAGCGAGAGCAATAATTTTGGCCCTAGACCTCCTCTGTAACTCAAAACATGTAACCAGTAAAAATTTTTAAAGCGTCGCCTATGGGGATTTTTGAGTAGCGAAGTTTGGCGCCATTCCACAAGCGCGTGCAATTTTGAAAGGTGACATGTTGGGTATCTATTTAATCGGCGTAACTTCATCTTTCATATTATGCAAAAACATTGGGCTAACTTTGCTGTTTTTGGTTTTTTTTTTTTTTACAACACAAACCTGTTTTTTTTCCAAAAAAAACGCCCCAAAAAAGAAAAACAAATACCGTGCGAGATAAAAAGTTGCAATGACCGCCATTTGTATTCTCTAGGGTCTTTGCTAAAAAAAACATATAATGTTTTGGGGTTCTATGTAATTTTCTAGCTAATAAATGATGATTTTTACATGTAGGAGAGAAATGTCAGAATTGGCCTGGGTGCTCCAGAACGCCTGAAGGTGCTCCCCTGCATGTTGGGCCTCTGTGACCGCGCTGTGTAAAAGTCTCACACATGTGGTATCACCATACTCCGGAGTAATAGCAGAATGTGTTTTGGAGTATAATTTGTGGTATGCATATGCAGTGTGTGAGAAATAACCTGCTAATATGACAATTTTGTAAAAAAAAAAAAAAAAAAAAAAGTAAAACAAAAAAAACTTGATTTTGCAAAGAATTGTGGGAAAAAATGTCAACTTCAAAAAACTCACCATGCATCTTTCTAAATACCTTGGAATATCTTCTTTCCAAAAAGGGGTCATTTGGGGGATATTTGTACTTTTCTGGCATGTTAGGGTCTCAAGAAATTAGATAGGCTGTCAGTACTTCAGGTGTGATCAATTTTCAGATATTGGCACCATAGCTTTTGGACTCTATAACTTTCGAAAAGACCAAATAATATCCACCGATTTGGGTTATTTTTACCAAAGATATGTAGCGGTATAAATTTTGGACAAAATATAAAGAAAAATTAATAATTTGCAAAATTTTATAACAAACTAGGAAAAATGCATTTTTTTTTTACAGATTTTTCAGTCTTTTTTCTTTTTTAGCGCAAAAAAATAAAGAACCCAGCAGTGATTAAATACCAAAGAAAGCTCTATTTGTGTGAAAAAAAGGACAAAAATTTCATATAGATACAGTGTTGCATGACTGAGTAATTGTCATTCAAAATGTGAGAGCACCAAAAGCTGAAAATATTTGGTCTGGTTATTAAGGGGGGTTAAGTGCCCAGTGGTCAAGTGGTTAAAGTCTAAATATTTTTCTGACACTTGTTTAAGTTGAAATATATATTTTTTGCTAGAAAATTACTTGGAACCCCCAAACATTATATATATTTTAGCAGAGACCCTAGGGAATAAAATGTCAATTGCTGCAATATTTTATGTCACACTGTATTTTTCCAGCGGTCTTTCAAACGCAATTTTTTGGGAAAAAATACACTTCAATGAATAAAAAAAAACAAAAACGTAAAGTTAGCCCAATTTTTTTGTTTTAATGTGAAAGATGATGTTACGCCGGGAGAATCATGATCTATCTTCTAAGCAAAAAAAAATTGTGATTGTCATTTTAGCCAGAATCGTGCAGCTCTAATAGCAAGTGTGTACTGACTCCTATTTAACATGAGTTTGAATGTGATTGCTTAATTCTGAACCAAGTTATAAGAGGGTGTGCACACTTATGCAACCACATTTGTTTTTCGTTTATTTTTACTTTTTTCTAGGTAAATATATTTCTAAAGGTGCTATTTTCACGACATGTCTGTAACAATCCATACATACAAAAAAACAAAACAAGTAAGTTCAGAAATGTAGTTATGTGTAATAAAACGTAATGACACAGGGAATGTATTTAACACATGAAGAAAGGGAGATGCAAAAAGGCATGGAAAGCCAAGACACCAGCTGAAATCTATTAGAAAGCAATCCTGCCCCTTGTCAGTGCAAATTAAAATCAGCTGGTTCAGTCTCAACTTATGGCCTTTAAAAAGGTGTCTCATTATCAAGGTGTAAGACAAACATCTCTGGATGGTTAAAAGCAAAGGGCTCAATACTTTTGTAACCTTATTGTTGCAAAATATACTAATTGTATTTGGTTACAGAAGGATTTCTAAACTTCTGAATGTTCCAGTGAGCACTGTTGGGGGTCATGAACTGTTGGTCATGTTGTAAAGCGCTGCGCAAACTGTTGGCGCTATATAAATCCTGTATAATAATTATCCGAAAGTGGAAAGAACATAATTTCTCCATAAACCGGCCACGACCAGGTGCTCCTCAAAAGATTTCTGACAGAGGAGTGAAAAGAATTCTCAGAAGAGTTGTCCAAGAGCCAAGGAGAGCTTCAGAAAGACCTGGAATTAGCAGGTACAATTGTTTCAAAAACTATAAGTAATGCACTCAACCGCCATGGCCTGTATGCACGTTCACCACGCAAGATTCCGTTGCTGGAGAAAAAGCATGTTGAAGCTCATTTTAAAGTTTGCTGCACAACATTTAGACACATCTGTGAAATACTGGGAGATTATAGTCTGGTCAGATGAGACAAAAATTGGACCCTTTTGAATACCTTAATGCACACCATGTTTGGAGGTCACATGGCACTGCACATCATCACCCCAAAAACACCCCCAAACCAACAGTGAAGTTTGGCTATTAGAACATCATGGTATGGGACCGTTTTTTCAGTATACGGTACTGGTAAACTTCAGATCATTGAAGGAAGGATGAATGGAAAAATGTACGAAGACATTCTTGATAAAAATCTGCTGTCATCTACCAGGATGATGATGAAACAAGGGTGGACATTTCAGCAAAACAATGATCCCAAATACAAAGCCAAGGAAACTCTTAAATGGTTTAAAGAATGGCCCAGCCAATCACCTGACTTGAGTCCAATAGAAAATCTATGGAAAGAACTAAAGATCAGAGTTCATAAAAGGGGCCCACGGAACCTTCAAGATTTGAAGACTGTGTGGAAGAATGGGCCAAATTCACACCTGAGCAATGCATGCGACTAGTTTCTCCATACATTTCTCCATTAAAGGATTTTGTACAAAGTAGTAAATACATTTCTGTTAGCATGTTCAATACGTTTTCCCTGTGTCCTTCCTTTAATTTCTGAGCGTATATGTTTTGTTTTCTTTGTATGTTTTGATTGCATGGGTTGTTACCGACGTGGTGAAAATTTTATGTCAATAGCACCTTTAGAAATATATTTACCTAGAAAAATAGTGACGTGTTCAATACTTATATTACCCCCTCTGTGTGTATGTATGTATGCATATGTGTGTGTGTATGTGTGTGTATATATATATATATATATATATATATATATATATATATATATTATATATATTATATTTATTTATTTTAAATCTGTACCCAGTGCTTTTCACACCTCCTTTGTTTTATATACAAATAAATTATGCTGGCACCAGTCCCCTTCAAGTTACTTTGCAAACAAAAATGTATTTAGACACCACTTCATAGCATAAGCAACTTTTTTAATATTCTCTTTTCTGTGTTCTGAACCCAAATGTTGGATTATTAGATATTGTCTCTAATTTATCTCTGATGCTAAATCAAAAACTTTGCCCTGTAGCCATGACTTAATTTTAAGCTGCAACTCCCAGCTTGCTTTAGCAGTCACTGGCCACATGCTGCCTACATAAGGTAAGAAAACCTTGTTCTCCCTCTGTAAACTGTGCTTGCCTATGTTGGTGTAAGAATTGCTAAAACAAAGACCTATTGGGAGCACTGAATGTAATCCCTGTATGAGCTATTGGTCCATCAGTGTCAGAGCTTACATAGTTACCTATTTTTTCTCTCTCCACCTGTAAGTGTTTAGGCGATTTGCCATTTAGGCCTAAGTACTGCATCCCGGAAAGAATAGAAGGTCACCTGCTCCCCCATACATGGAAATACTGAGTATTTTATTAAGGCCTCTGACGGACAAGTGGGAAGACAGGGTAGCGTGGAGAAGAATGAATGTCCTATAAAAAAAACCTTTTCAAGTCAAAGTGACAGTTGCTCTTTAATGTGCTCATATGGCATTGGTTTCACATGTGATATCACTTAAAGTTGTTATAAACCCTTACATATATGAAGTGACTAGCCTCAGGTGATAAACGGAGATGAAACAAATCCTCCTATATGAGTACCTGTTTACCCTCAGAATTCTCTTCTCTGCAGCCATTGAATGTGCAGAATTTATACACATTGCCTGAGCTTTCAGAAAGCAGGGGGCAGGGGCTGAAGTTACCCTCTGCAGAGCTCAGTGAGAGCTGATTGGAGCCCCCCCCCAATACAGGAACAGAGCTGAGGCTGTCAATCGTGATGAGGGCAGTGGAGGAAGATATATGCAGAGGTAGAGGATGAAAAAGAGTTGTGCAAAGGTCAGAGCTGAGAAGGGGTTGAAGTGAGATGTGGACAGTCTGTAAAAGAGAGCTGAATCCTGTGCTCTGTCCACAGGGCACTCCTGGTACCCTGCGCTCTGTCCACAGGGCACTCCTGGTACCCTGCGCTCTGTCCACAGGGCACTCCTGGTGCCCTGCGCACTCTGTCCACTCCTGGTGCCCTGCGCGCTCTGTCCACTCCTGGTGCCCTGCGCGCTCTGTCCACTCCTGGTGCCCTGCGCTCTTGAGTTCCTGCACCTATTCTCTGAGAAAAGAAACCCTGGATACATTTATACAGTCTTACATATACAACCGGCGCTTTGAGAGCAACCATAGTGCTGATGCTGCCCCTGATTAAATGGAGTTTGACACCCCTGCTGTAGTAGAAGGGAATCTTGGGACAAGTGTATATAATATGTATTTCTATGACACTGCATGCTTATTCTGGGCCTATAACTTGGGCATTTAAAGCCAGACATAGCCGGACAGATAACATTTTCTGGAGGCCAGCAATGACTGCCCACAAAAAAAAAAAAAAGCAAATAAAAAATATATAGTTTATACAATTGCCACTCAAGTCATATTGTAATTGAATGTTATTAAAAATTACCTTTTCCTTTTCAATCTGTAGCTCTGCGTTTTTCAGTAACATGCAACATGGCTACCTGGAGGAGTTCTGTGCACAGAGTGTGTATGTATGTGTATGTATGTGTATGTATGTGTGTGTGTACAAAACAGCCCCCAGAAACATAATTTCCTGCTTGTATGATTGGCTCGCTGATTTTCCCTGAAGTCTGCATGAAGATACAAGTTTTTGGTAAGATACTCCCAATAGGAAATTGCATCTAAAGGGATGCAGACCCTGCAGGTGCAGCAGCTGATTTATAATTCTGAAACCACTCCCATAAGATACACTGTCCACATGGGCACAGACAAACAGCAATGTCTTCAGAATAACAAAAGTTAGAAATCTGCAACAAAGTTTGTGTAAAATCCTTGTAATGTACATAGTTCACCCAGAGGGGAATATTTTTTTTCTCAACAAAAGCAGAGTTACCCTTTAAAACTATATAGTTCATGTACTTTTACATTATTTTATTGCTTTTCCTTGCAAAAATTGTGATAGATCTTGCCTTTTTTGAAGAAAAGGAAGTGTACATGTGTGGCTTTGGTGTTCAGGTATCATTTGGATCGGCAGTTGGGTAAGGCAAAAGGAAGTAGAAGTTCAGCAGCCAATATTTATTCTCTTTGATCTTAAGGAATACTGTTTTATTATTTATTTTGGCACAAAGCTGTTCTACAGATTGCAAACTATGTGAACTACCATTTTTGTTTTTCATAAATTTTGCCTAGTATTTCACCTGTAACCCAAATGACAATCTGTGGTTTTCAGGAGCAACTCCCGGGCCCTGGGATTGTTTTTCTGTTTATTGGAGGTGACATGGGCAGTGGTGCAGCTGCAAAGAGGCCATGTTGCCATTGCTAAATATACATCCCTGACAGCCTGATAATAGGTTCCAGGAAGTTCAGTGGAAAATTAAAACAAAGCAACATTTATAGCTGATTGAACTTGAAAAGCCGTTTTCGTGTTGAATGGCAAATATGTGTACTTCAGCATTCCATGACACTGATGCAGTCAGATTGGATGGGCTTGACCTTGTGTGTGCAGAATGGAGTGTGGACACAGCAGCATGCTGAATGTTTTCATCCATAGAACACTTTACCCAGAGAGATATTTTCTGCCGCCGTATGCAAAAGCTTACCGTATGACTATATTTAAGCTATCCAGTCTGGTGCTCCGACATTTCTGTGGAGCGCTTACACTGTATGTTAAGTAAGAATGCAGCAAAGAAAGGCAGCGTTAAAAATAAATACACTTAACTGTAGCCTAAACCTTCCCAGCTGCCTCTAGTGTTTTGTATATACATGATTTCAGCACGGCTACATTTCTGATTAATGC
Organism: Aquarana catesbeiana; assembly: GCF_042186555.1. Classification (NCBI taxonomy): domain Eukaryota; kingdom Metazoa; phylum Chordata; class Amphibia; order Anura; family Ranidae; genus Aquarana; species Aquarana catesbeiana. The sequence goes on along the minus strand of NC_133331.1, from coordinate 159,371,512 downwards.
GGATGTAATGCACATAAAGGAATCTGCTGCTCATTGAAGGGATTAAAACTGTTGTTTCAACAGAGAGGAGCAATAGCTATTAGAGGTCTGTGCTGAGAGACCAAACACTGCTCATCACCATGCTAATCTATTTTATCTTTTTTTTAGGACAGAATTATGTCATGCTGTTAGGTAACTTTTTAGGCATTTTAGCTGCTGTTTTAGTGTTGGAAGCCCACAGCTAGTTCATGGATATACAGAAAAATGAACCTAAAAAGCATTTCTGCCTAGCAGCACTAGTCCCAACCATGACACTACCTACCTGGAGTTGGCATGTTCTCTCTGTACCTATGTGAATTTCCTCTGGGTATTCTGATTACCTCCCACACTCCATGGACATGTTGGTAGGTTAATAATCCAGTCTAAGGCCTGGTTCACACTTTTGGTGCTTTTTTCAGAAACGCATTACAGTCCATTTAACATTGTTTCCTATGGTACACTTTCACATACATACTTTTTTTCAGCTGCTGTTTTTTTTTTTTTTTTTTTTTTAAGATGCAAAATGGTGCGTTTTTGGTTCAGTAGGCTTCAATGGAGACGCTGCAGAAAAGCATGTGCTTTGTCATGTGTTTGATGCGTTTTTCATTTTTAATCCGCCTAACAACAAAAACAGCTTCCCTTTTTAGAAAAAAGCATAAAAAAAGCAAAATGCATTAAAAAAAAAAAAAACACAAAAAAAACTTGCCAAAAATGTGTGCGTAAAAATTCAAAACGTACTGCAAAAAGCACTGCAGAAATGTATCAAAAGCAAACTGCATAGGTGTGAACCAGGCCTAAATTGTCCCTAGTATGTGTATGTATGAATATGAGCTAGGGGCCTTAGGCTGTAAGCTCCTTGAGGGCAGGGACTGATGGGAAATGTACAATATATGTAAAGAGCTGCGTAAATTGATGGCACTGTACAAGTACCTGTAGTAGATAAAGATATGACCAGCACTATTAGGAGGTATTATGGGTTAGTGGTGACCTGTTGTGTGGGGTGACTGATGGTAGATGTTTGTTACCCTAAGACATGGAGAGTCCATACACGGGGTGGGGTGTATTAACTTTGCTGCCTGACATTCTAGTTCACCTGGTTTAGGCTCAAAGTAGCTCATAAAGCAGCAGCAGCAGCAGCCAGGGCACGTAAGTCTAACAGAAATTTCAGGCAGATTTAGGACAAATGTGCAACAGAATCCAGAACACAGCCAAGGATTAAAATTAACGGATGGATTCATATGTCGAGCCCTGAAGCCTACAAGGACTAGCAGCAACTGTTGAGAAAGCTCACCGGATGAAATTTGTACTTGCTCCTTGGTGATGTAACAGGCAGGCTCCAGTGCACTACAGCTCCTTATTTAGGATTGCAAGTTGCATGGGTTGCCTTAAAGTGATATTAATATGGGCACCATTTAGAAATCATGGGGCCCTGTACAACCTACTTGTTAAACACCCAGAGGACAATGAGGCAACACGCCAAGCACGCTGTGGTGAATTGTGGGTGTAGTAAAATTGTGCTAACAATGGGAGAGGCTTAAAACTTAAGCTTACATACAGAGTGCAAGGGTGAGGAGTATGTAATGTACAGAGTGCAGGGGTGACACATCCGATAGTTCATAGTCCCTAGTTCATCCCAGGAATGCACAAGAAAGGGTGGTTGTTCTCTTACATCCAGTCGCAGCCCGTCCATAAAGGGCGCCACCCCCCTAATCCATGCGCCCGACCCCTAATCTCCATCATGCAGGGCGCTGAATGCATGGATTCCAATGGGGTGTTTTTTTTTTTTTTTTTTTTTTTTTTTTCTTTTTTTTCTTTTTTTCTTTTTTTTTTCCCAAAGCACGTGATTAGAGCCTGAGGCTCTAATTGGCTTAAAAAAAAGGGTGGGCTCGGGAAGCAGAGCACTGCGCCCTGGGCCCATCCAGTTGTGTGACAATGACAAATTACCACTAACACCATTTTGCCACCACCCCCCAAATATATTAAGCCTCGGCCACCACTGCAGTGGCACTATAAAGAATTAACAGTATGTCAGCTCACAGCAGCAAAGACAAAGGAATTTAGAGATGGCTGACCACAATAGAAGATAATTTTTAAAGTTTTAAGAATACATACTTCTAGAAGGTTTTCTTTTTAAAACCAGAGTTTAGTGTTACTTTAATCAGGCCAAGCCTAAGCAGGGATCTTTGCATGAGAGCTAGCTGCATAGTTAAGGGACAAGCTCCAGCCTAAGGGAGGTGAGTGACCTGCTTGCTGCCTGGATTTCTTTATTGAACAGAAGCTTCTGTTTCCCCCATACAGAACTTTATAATAGCATTGCTTTTATTACGACTAATTTTATTCTTTTTTTTTTTTTTGGTCAGCTTGTCATTTTTTATGTGCATCATAACTTTGAAACTAGCTAATTTAAAAGTAGTGGCCTGAATATTGGTATGTTTAATACAGAAAAAAAAAAACATTTAAAGTGGGGGAAATCCCCAAGCCCCAGGAAAACGTCTTTTGATGACAAAATGCATCTGGCAGAGCCCTCACGCCAACATTATCGCGCTCCCGGATCCATGCCAGCTTGGTGATTTTATTCATGTGCATTTGTTTTATATTCAAATAAATGCGGTGGATTTTTTTTCTTTTGCAATATGAAGAGGCATGTTCTTGTTCGTTCCACATGAATATCCTCTGCTGGAGCCCTGGTATGTTTGCCCATTGGTGATACCCTAGGACAGTGATGGCGAACCTTGGCACCCCAGATGTTTTGGAACTACATTTCTCATGATGCTCATGTACTCTGCAGTGTAGCTGAGCATCATGGGAAATTTAGTTCCAAAACGTCTGGGGTGCCGATTGGTCTGGGAAGTGTATTGGGAATTTTTGAGTGATCATACATGCATTATATGACTTCTCTTGTAATAAGAGGGTCATGGGTATTTGATAAGTAGATACTCCTACTACACTTTGAGTGATGGTGAATGTTGGTGACCTCTTTTGGATCGGATTTCAATAAGGAACACGTTCTCACAAGTTTACTTGATTTACTTTAATGGACTGTTGATGGACTTTATTTTCAGCTCTATAGATTAACTTTTTTTGGTGTATTTTGTGGTGCACAAGTGCGTGGTTATTTTTTTTCTATCCCCTTGTTAGACTGTCTGGGTGTCTCCCTTGACAAATTCACATCACTTCCTGTTCTCAAGACGACTGTAAAATTTTGGATTTCTTGGCACTATAGGGGCGATTTACTAAAACTTGGAGAGTGCGAAATCTGATGCAGCTGTGCATGGTACCCAATCGGCTTCTAAATTCAGCTTGTTCAGCATTGACAAAAAAAAACGAAATCTGGGAGCTGATTGGTTTTCTATGCACAGCTGCACCAGACTTTGCACACTCCAGTTTTAGTAAACCAATCCCACTATGACAATAGTCTCCAAGATAAACAGAGACTCTACCCAGTGGGGAGACAGTAATGAAAACCTGGCCCAAGTTTCTTCCCTACACTGACTTAAAGCTTTCAAATTTTTTTTTTGACTTGGCTATACTCTTAATAAGTCATTGCATTGTCCAGTTCTTCTAGGTGCTTGTTAATATTCTGATTCTTTTGGTCTAGGAAATATACAAAAACACTTGTTTTCCCAGCAATTCCAGAAAATATCCAGCCTTTGGGTTGGGACTCTATGCTTTATGGTACTCTCCCGCAGGACCAGTGCAGGATGAAGGTGGGGACTTCAATTGAGGACACTGGATCTTCCTTTAATCTCCTTATTCTTGTTTAGCATTTTTCACACTGCCTTCTGCTGTTGTTCTGTTGAAGCAGTGACTGGTCTTTCATAAAAAACGCCAAGATTAATATTAATCCCTTTAATGCGGCTGCTCATGATATAGTCATTAGGTGACTTGAAACTAATCCTGCCCACCTAACTGGTGTGATTTATTAAATACACATGGAGGATTTAGCCTGAATGCAGCTTGGTAGAGCAGGCATCAAATAAATACCACTCTGTGTCTCTGCTAATGCTGGCAGATTGGGACACAATGGGCAGAAAGAATATGTGGAAGTTTTGGCTGAAAATACAATGAAAGGGGTGTGATGGAAAACAAAAAGTTCAGAAATTGGGTCTTTTTTAAAGTGGTGTGGAAATCCTCATTTATATCAAAACTTGAACATCTCCTGTGTGTTAAAATTCCTAGATTTTCTCAAATTATGTCAGCCCCCCCCCCAGTCATGAATTCATGTTGTACCCATTAATAACAGAATGGTATACCTGCCTGGCGATGTGTGTGTGTATATGTATGTATGTATGTATATATATATATATATATATATATATATATATATATATATATATATATATTACAGTGCAGCCATTGTACAGTTTCTAATACACTTCAGGCAGTGTATTAATAAAAAAATAAATATATATATATAATATTGTGTGTATTTATGTATCATCATTTTTTCATTTTTAGATTTCCCCGCTATTACTTTTCTGGGGACAACCCAAAATTTGGGATTTCCTTTTCACTTTCAATGATCATGGTAAACGGGTCGAAGGAGAGGTGGTGAATCTCCTTAACGGGGACAGAAACGGCAGCAAAAACTGACAAGAGTTCTAATCCCTCTTCACTTTATTAAAGCTAAAAAAAAAAAGTTTTGCTTTTAGTTATACTTTAAGTTTTACTTTGAGCGGTGAAGGATTAGGACCCCTGTTTGGTTTTTACCACTGTCTGTGCCCTCATTAGAGATATTCACTCTGATGTTTGCCAGGGCATGTTCTGCCTTCTGTATACAGATTGCAGTTAAACCTGCACTTATCTTTTTGATGTAGTTGCATTTAAAATGTACTGTCCCCTGCCTTCATACTCTTGCAAGTCTTTTACTCACCTGTCCCCAATCTAGCAACCTATCACTCATGAAGCAGGCAAGTCGCTTTTAAAAAAACCTGCATTTTCAGCACTCTTAATTTAGTCCTATGGATAGTACATATGCCGTGCTTCAGCACAATGCGGTGATTACACTATAGAAAAAAATCACTAGCATGCTTTGAAACAAGTGTGCAACTGAATAACTTACTGATGCTTATGCTATAAGCCGCTTCTTGGCAAATAATTTCTCATGCTCAAGAGCAATGGTCTCCAAACTTTAGCTCCGGGGCCGGATGCGCCCTTTGCTTGCCTTAATACGGCCCTTGAGCAATTATTCCTGTCACTGGCACCAACAATGGGGCATAATTCCTTCCACTGACAACAGTGAGGCACTATTCCTCCCCCAAATACCAAAGATCAGGCAATGTTTACTCCAACTGGGCATGGTCCGGCCCCCCCAAAGTCTGAAGGACAGTAAATGGGCCCTTTTAATATGAAAGTTTGGAGCAGTACTATGTTTTGAGTGTCCGTGGTGAGCTCTTTGTTCTGAGAACACAAAACGAAAAAATGTTCTTTCATCTAATTTCAAACTTTCCACAGGGAGCTTAGTTGTCAGGTAAAACAATTAAAACCCCAGTCTTCAGTGTAGGACTCCTTTTGGCACCTTTAGGCTTCGTGTACGCGGGATGTTGTTACAACCTCTCCTGAACGATTTAACTTGGCAGATAGTAACCCACCTTTAAAACGTCAGTTTTGTCGTGTTTACATGCCTCATTTAGCCGCGTTTGAGTTTAGAAGCGTTTTTTTTCAAAATAGCCAAAACTGAAAAACTGCTGTAAACGAAACATGGCTAACCAGGAGTTACCGCATTTAGCCTCATTTAGAAGCGTTTGGCGCTTGAAATGCCTCTAAACTCAGCTTCTGAACCCATTTTTTGCGTTCCAAAAAAAGCCTCTAAACTCAACTGCCTAGACACGACTGTAAAGGACCCTGTGTACATGTACTGATAAGATAACATAGAGGAGAGTTCAGGAGCAGATGAAAAAAATGCCCAACTGCTCCTAAACGTCCATTTAGCATTTTAACCTCCGCTGGCAGCCGAAAAAGGGTTAAAATCCCTTGTACAGTGCGGCTATAGCCGCGGTATTGCCGCGGTATAGCCGCGCTGTCCCATTGATTTCAATGGGCAGGAGCGGTGAATACACCGCTCCTTCACCGCTCCAAAAAAACGGTTTGCAGGACTTTTTTCACCGTCCTGCCTGCGCACCGCTTTAGTGTGAAAGCCCTCGGGCTTTCACACTGAACAAACAGTGGAGGCTGTTTAGGGGCGGTTTGCAGGCGGTATTTTTAGCGCAATACCGCCTGCAAACCGCCCTAGTGTGAAAGGGGTCTTAGTGAAGGAAATAGTTTGTTTTGACTAAGCTGAACAGCCAGTGTTTTTTATTTTATAACCCTTATGCAGGAAATGCATTCAAGTGTAACTAATGGCAAAACATACTTTTTTTTTTTTTTTTTGTGGATAGAGTGGAGAAGGTATAGAACATCGTTCAGGTTCCTATTGCTGTATATGCCCGTTTACCATTCTCACCGAGAGTGAAAGTTAAAAGAAAATCCCAACTTTTGAGTTGTTGCCAGAAAAGTAGTAGAGGGGAAATCATCTAATGGGGACACTAGTTCTGCTGACCTGGGAGGCCCCAAAGGATTCCCTTTGCAAGGATTTTCTCCCACTTCCTGTTTTGCCTGAGACAGGATGTGAAGGTAAATCTCCCCTGCTACAGGACACAGATGACTAAAAAAATCTGACAGGCTTTATAACTCTCCCTTACTCTCTCCAAAATGGGGGGATAAAATTGCCTATAATTCTGCTTTAAGGTTAAAAAATAAAGACATTTTTTTTTTTACTTTAGAACTACTTTTAAGTGCTGTAGCACATTTTTTTTTTTTAAGTGAGGTAATGGTTATACTTTCAAGATTCCTGTAGATGTAAGATGAATAGTGGCCTAAAGATTTGAAATAAAAAATTGTATTGTGAGGGCTGACCATTGTCTGGGGAAATTTTCCCAGGCAAATTCTTGTTTTCCCCTTGAGATGTCATAGCCTGGAATGCCCACCTACTCTCCATCCTCTTGCATAAGCACAAACATGCAAAGTTGATGATCCAGGCCTGAAAATTTACTAAAATTACTTTTGGTGGCCAGATGATAGCTGCACAATCTGAGGTCTATGCCAGTTAAAAAGGATTTGGAACAGTAGCCAAGAAGAGTCTGCCCCCTTTTGTCTTTGCATTTTGCATTACTTTGTGTAATATGGGAGTATTTCTGGCGACAAAGTGAGAATTTGTTAAGTAAGCTCACACTGAACATAAGTGTCTTGTCAACAGTGTGCCTTCCAACCAGTTACTTGAGTACTGTTAAGACTGAAACGATACAAGCTAAACTGAATAGGCATTAAGGAACCAAAGGACAGAGGATATATGAGTATTTAGTTGGCAGTGCAGCAGTGTAAAGCCCTCCTGGATTGTAGTCGTTGTGCTTTAAGATGTGATTAATATGTTAGAGACACATTAAACAAATGATAGCTCAGCCAAATTCTGTCATCAACAACAAATCTTATATGAACAATCCCTTTCTCAAAACAAAATGAACAAAGATAGGAGCCGGGCTCAAAATGTAGGCATTTAAACTTCCATGTATGTCACAACAAGTTAAAATTGAACTAAGTGAATGGCTGTTTGCTAAAGAACTATGCATCAAATACTTTTATTTTTTTGTTTTGTTTCCTAAGTACTGTTTTAAACATTTTATCCTTTTTTGCATGTTGTTGCAGCTAATCTCCTTCATCCTTGCTTCTGTCTACATACACTGACTCAACCCATCATCTGCTCACCATTGCTCAGGACCTGCTATCCGCGGCCCCATACACATACAGCCATTTGAAATCGCAGCACAGAAAAGCTTCAATTCTGCCAACGATTCCAAATCGCAGCAGAACGCTCATTTAGGTGCCATTACTTTTAATGGCACCCCAAATGTGCGGTTAAAAATTGTGCTAAGGTTGTCTCAAAGGATCAGTAGCTTCTGTTGGAAGACAAACAAGCATAGGGCAGCCCATTGAGGCTTTGTTCACGTATGGGCGATACGGAATCGTGGGCAGAATTGCAGTTATTCTCCACACTATGCTAAGTTGCTGCAAAATGCACAACACGTGGTTGGTTGCCATTCATCTTGAAACGTGGTGTCATTTTGCCAGGCGACAAAACGCGAGTGTAAAATGGCTCTGGCCAAAATGTAGTCCCTGAGTTTCTTTAATGAAAAAAAAAAAAAAAAAACACGTAGGGTTGAATTGGCTGCCCTTTGCGGGACAGATGTAAATCCCACTTTAAGAACTTTTTTTTACATAGTAAACTACATGAATCGTACAGCTTTTACTAGTGATGACCAATCTCAGGTTATTTGTAAATGATTATTTTTGAAGGTCTGTCGTCCAGTTCCTCGTTTACAAGAACAGATTTACTGACCTGGAGCAAGCATATTGTGGGGGAGGGGATATGCTTGTTACTACTTTTTTTTTTTTTTTAGTCAGTGTCTTCGGTGTTCATTTAAAATGGATCTAAGCCACCCTTTCCTTTACATCCAAGGAAGCTGCCATCTTAGCCTCTGTTTTGATCTCCAGTTGCCATTTTTATTGCACCAACCGTTTGATGACTTGACTGCTCAGTTGAGAGTACAAGCATCTGTCAGTTATATTGATGGTTTTAGTTGAACTTTAACTGTTTTTTTTCTGAGCCTGTTAGATGAGGACTTGTCTGTTCCCTCCAGTTGGCTACCAAATTTAAAGGAGCATTGTGGTCTAGGAGCTGTGTGATGTCAGATCCCCACCCCCTGCTTTCTGCTGCTAAGATGCTGTCTAAAATGTGTTTTGTAAGGCTGTAGAGGAGAGAGGGTTGCAGATAAACAGGTACAACCTGTGTATGAGGCTTCGTATATGTGTATCATCTGAAGCTTGTTGTGTCAATGAATATATGTAAGAGGTTACAACAACCTTAAGCCTTGCAAACGGCCTTAACACTGCACAGATTTGTGGACAATATGAACACTCTCTAATAGCGCTTATCATGAAGTTGGAAAGTGTATGAAGTCCATGAAGTTGGAGGCATTTCTTTTGCTAATGAAGTTAATGGGTTTATAGTTTAGAATGGAGTACTGCTTCATTATGTTTTTCTAGCACAATTTTTTTTAAATATTTTTTATCGTTGTCAGTTCTTTTGTAGATTGTTTCATTTGGGCTATTTTGTATTCTCTCTCTCTCTCTCTCTCTCTCTCTCTCTCTCTCTCT